>NW_010396507.1:44825-45961 GCF_000710305.1 Buceros rhinoceros silvestris
CTTTCCTGCACCCTCCCTCCCTCCCTCTCCCTTCTTGTGCAAAAGGAATTACTAGTACTACCAGAAAAAATAAACACTCTCTTTTGAAAACAAATTAACCTTACCTTCACAGGTTAAGGAAAGTTAAATAAAATGCTATCCAAAATTGGCTTCCGTTGCTCAGCAAAATTCTCAACCACCGTGTTTCTCTGCAAGTACACCAGCTCTGTATCTGTCACGTACGTATAAAGCTCTCAAAATAAACACCATCTTTAATCTCCTTGCTATTTGACATGGGAATATTGGGCAATAGGCAAGCCTCCCATATTTAGCATCATTTCACCCACAAACTTCTCATACTTGGACTAGACACCTCAAAGCAGCATACTGTGCATGCTTCTGCAGGACACGCACCCTTCAGGGCATGAACCGAAGGAACTAACCGATTCCAACATGCAAAACAACTTATCCCTTGACATTCAAAAAGTAATTGTAGACAGGCAATTTCAAATACTTCTACAGAAACACGACTCCCCAGTCCAGAGCTAGAAAAACACAGGAGTGTCTAAGATGTGGCATTCTGTCACTGATTTTATGAACCTGATGTGCCAAAGAACAGCATCATCTCATCTCACCCCTCCAAAGTCTCTTCCTTCATCTCAGGATTGTCGGACTAGAAATAGCCAGTTCCCATCTTCAGAGGAGAAAAAAAACAAACCCAAACACATACAGTGGTTTTCAGTTCTGGGCCTTAACTGATACTGCAGGGATATGACAGGGATATTTTCCAACTGTAAGGCCTTCCAGTTTCAACGAAAAGTTTAACGTATCTGTGACAGATCAAATACACGTTCTGGAGAAGCGATGCCACACCAGCTTGTTGCAGGGGATTCAAATGATAAGGCCTCTGAGACAACCAAGCCCCGCTGCTGTGTGTCCCCCGCAGCCGCAGGTGGGAGGCTGCTGACGGCACACTGCAGTTCCACGCTGGAACAAGTTACACCCTCTGAAGACACCCAAGCCCCGCTGCTGTGTGTCCCCCGCAGCCGCAGGTGGGAGGCTGCTGACGGCACACTGCAGTTCCACGCTGGAACAAGTTACACACAGAGTAATGGAACATGGCAGACGCATCCCGGTCACGCTGTTCGCTTGGGAAG
>NW_010396507.1:46051-47006 GCF_000710305.1 Buceros rhinoceros silvestris
AAGAGCGTGTTCATATATAACATTCCAAATGTGTTTCCCTTTGAATACTGTAAACACACACACTTCAGAAAAGTTTGTGTGTGTTTCATCTTACCTGAACCTATACATCCTGATCCAGGGATCCCCAGTAACCCACAGATAACACTGGGGAAAACCACTACGTTAGACCAGTTCCCTAGGCAGTCTGACGAGCTGAGTGAGCTCTGGTGTCTTTAATTACACCTCTCAGAGCCCAATTCAACAGTTAAATTAAGCAACCTACAAACTCTGCAAAAGAACTTACGCACAGATGTACTTCCCACTTAAGCTTTCTAAGCTACAGAAGAACTAGGAGAAGAACCACCCAGCTGCCCTGCTTTATGCCCAGTTCTCTATGCACCAGCCTTCACACACACCCTCCACAACTGAGGACCATCCGAAAACACAGGGAAAGAACATGGGCAGGAGTCTGTGAGCCAGACCATGGAGATGAGCACACAAGAAACTGGATAAAGCTATAAACTGCAATTTACCAAGCCTAAACCTGCCCAAAGCCTGTGTCTTCATCGCTCTTGTTAGCACAATGATGAATAATACATCATGACAGAAAAGTTAGAGAAGTTTGTTATTTATAGCTATCTTAAAAACTCCAAGTTAACGAGAAGTAAAAGTGTTAACAGTGTAAATTCATTTAACCCACCAAACTATCAAAAACATACAATTACAAACCAAGTAAAAAGAACTACAGAACTGAAAATAAAGTTTAAAGATATTTTTAGCTACAAAAACTTCACTATGCCTAAAAACGCCTATATGTAGTATTTGTTCCCATGTTATCTTTGCACGCACCAGGAATAAATCTACGCAACAATAACAAACTAAGATATACTAGGTGTCATCTTCAAAAGTATTAGTTCCTACACTCAAACTATTCAAAAGCTTGTACGAATTTGAAAAAGCATAGCCAATGGAAAGA
>NW_010396507.1:47096-47530 GCF_000710305.1 Buceros rhinoceros silvestris
GAAAGAGTGGGAAGGGGGAGAAGAATTTTAACTTCTGTTCTAGATCAACAAAAAGCTCTGTTCTTGATGACGTACGAACGCAACACCTGTTGAAACTATTCTCAACGCCGTTCTGGGGAAGGGTGAAATACACGTTACCGAGATCTCCCGCGGGACGCGATTTTACAACTCCCACGAAACCAGCTTAAAATACTGCGCATAGCGCCGCCGAGGAGCTTAAAATACTGCGCATGGCGCCGCCGAGGAGCCGCTACCTTCCCCCTTGCTGGTCTCACTTGCCGGCAGGCACGCACACAGCGCTCCCTTCCACGCGTACAGAAAGCTGGAGGCAGATCTCCCCGTCATGGGGAGCGAAGGAGCTCATGGCGTTTCCCCGCAGAAGAGCTGGGCTGGGGGCAGCGGCCCCTCCCGGGCGCGGGCAGCCGGGGGGCGCA
>NW_010396508.1:0-984 GCF_000710305.1 Buceros rhinoceros silvestris
GAGAGGCTGGGAAAAAATGGCCTAACCATCTTTCTACATTTAGTACTCAGGTAAAATAAAATGTGATTTTATTTCTGAGAGCCTTTATTGGTGGAGTAATGGGCAGTAGGTCCTGCTTTAAAACCCATGCCTTCAACACGGGCATTTTAACTTAAAGAGGGAGTACAACTGCTTTAACGTAGTTTTAACATGATGCGTTAAGAAAAGCAGTTTCACAGGTGGTTGAGAAGTAATTAACATCTGGTTACTGCAAAAACTCATTTTAATAGAAGTTTGCTTAAAGTCATATCCTAAACTAAGCAGGACAACCATCAATGCTGAGTGTACTTCTCTGACATATCATTGCACATGATGAGGCAATAAAAGTGTTTTGTAGTCTCTTACTTGTTTGATATTGATGTAAATTACTTTACAGCCTGCTATTTTACGGTACTTAATACCAAATTGCACATCAATATATAGCAGCAAAATCCGAAAATGGCATGATAAAATACAAGCAGCTATGAGATGCATCATAAAGATGACACAAAATTATGCTGAACATAATATTTTAGAGCAGAATTACCCAATTTTCTAGACATATTTGCTAGAAATACTTCTTTGCATTGATTATTCACAACCCCAATACTTTGTAGTATAAATTATGCTATATACATAATATGTATTCCTAGCCAGAGACCTGGACTGTTTCTTGGAAAATTTTCCTTTTTGTGATTGATTTTAAACAAGAAATGAGATAAAACCCTATTATTAAGCACTTGAAAGAATTACAATGTGGAATAGTCAAGGTTCTTTCAGATTTTCTTCTTTTCTTTTCCTACTGAGATGGGGGAAAGTTTACCAAGAATTGTCCATCATTACAAAGACAAGAGCTCCAAATCCATCTTCCCGCCTCCCAATCTCAAAAAAAAAAAAAAAACCAACCAAAAAAAAAAAAAAGAATTCAGAAAAGAGAAAGGAAAAAAAAAAAAGAAGGATTCAACA
>NW_010396508.1:1098-3103 GCF_000710305.1 Buceros rhinoceros silvestris
GAGTGTCAAGACTTGATTAGAATATAGTAGTCTGTATGGAAAGTGGTATTTTACTTAACCAATAGTCTTGAAATGATTGTCAGTCCATTTTTCTCTGGTTATGCATCCATGAAACTTTCTTAATCAGTGGAAATTTCACATGTGACACTGCTGCAATAAATTTTTGAAACAGTTAAATAAAGCTGTTTTCTGAAAGCATTTCTAGAATGTCTAAAAAGTTTTTCAAGAAGGATAGGAAATTCTAAAATACCATTAAATGTTGTCTAGAATTGTTGACTTGTACAAAAACCTAAGCTGCAGTGTTTTATTTTCTGAGAAGAGTATGCAAAGTTTCTAAATTATTAAATGCTTGCTTTGTATTTCCCTTTAAATCTCCTGTTTTACATTTCTTTTTGTAAGAAACCTGCAATTACCATAGCTCCCAGATGTAGTTTACTGTAATATTTTTCAACTGTGTATCGTTACAGGAATTTTAAATGCAAGAACAACAGAAAAAATCTTACATTTCTTTTAGAAAGGAAAGGAAATATACCTTTTGAAATAATTTATCTAGTGTGTATATATATACATATATGCTATTTGAATGGACTTAAATTTATAGCATGTTACACTCCAGGGATTTCATTCAGGTTCACACTGTATTTTATGGCTGTAGATCTCTCCAGGTTGCTTCTGTGATGGCTATTTCTACCTGATGCATGTATTTTTTCAGCTTGTTCTACCAGTTTCAGCTTTTGCATTTTAAAAATTAGCTATTACAAAGGAAGAAATCACACCTCATCAGGATGAAGTGCAGGTGAATTTTCTTCACAATGTAGATGCTTTTCACTAAAAGCTAGTCTTTCTGCTAATGTGTTTTTTCCTCCAACTGTGGAAATAAGGCAATGCGTGTAAAAAGAGTAGAAGATACTTAAGCAGCTGCAAACATACTCCCTCCTGCTCATACTTCTTATTTGGCTTTTGATTTCCTTCACAAGCAAAATCATATCTCGGCTGAGAAAAATCAGTGGAGATATTAGATAGCAACGTAAACCTGAGAAGATAAAAACACATTGCAACCTTGTTTTCCTACAATCCCTATTCCTGCATTTCTGATGTTAACACGGCTCTCTGCTCTGCAGGTGTTAAGTCTCGCAGGATTGGTGCATCCCTATGAATAAGAAATCAAACAAAGGAGGCAGGAAGTTTGCATGGATGAGCAAGCTACTTCTGGAAAACTCAGTTGGAAGAAGGAAGTTTACAGAATGTGGAAAAAGGGACTGGCCACTTGGGAGTAATACAGGAACGTTTCAGAGTATGGAGGGATGCAATGAGCAAAGCTAAGGCCCACTGGCAAAGGATGTCAAGGACAACAAAAAGAGCTTCTTCAAGTACATCAGCAGCAAAAGGAAGACTAGGGAAAACGTGATCCCGCAGCTGAATGAAGTGGGTGCTCTGGTGGCACAGAGAAGGTAGAGTTACTCAACGTCTTCTTTGCTTCAATCTTTACTGCTAAGCCTGCCCTCAGGAATCCTGGATACCCAGAGTATCAAACTGTTGCTTTTTTCAGCTGATAATGCTTGATTTGTTCAGTTTTGTTTAACAAATCTTATAAAAAAAGAACAGAAAGTTCTGGTACAAGAAAATAAAGAAGAATTGCTGAATATTAGAGAAGAGTATTCTTCTGCCCTGGCAGTAGCTGCCAAGCTGGGGAGCTGTCCCATCCCCTCAGTTAGATTGAGGCTGTATTGATGCCTGATTACGGCTAATTAAAAAGTTCCACATAGGTTGGAGCTTCAGGCTACAAATGAAGGAAAACTTGCATGGTTCGTTGTGCCTTAACAATCCTGTGGACAGATATTATTAACTCCTCACATTATCAATTCATATGAGAAAAACTCCTGAAGAGCTGCTGGTCAGTGTTTATATATGCTCCATTATATCCTTGCAAATCAAATCACAGGCACAGATAGTAAGTGTCAAGTAAAATTACTAGGTGGCTGTCTATTTTTCAGTTACATTCCTG
>NW_010396508.1:3221-29582 GCF_000710305.1 Buceros rhinoceros silvestris
GTGTGTCTTGATCAGCTAATAAATGAGAAATCTATAGGATACTCCTTATTCTATACACCTTTTAGATATGGTAAGAAATTAGTTTATTTGTAAGTGAAGCAGTTCTGCTAGCACACTCCAAACATTCAGCAGCAAATTATTGATTCAGCATCAACTCTATAATAAAAACCAAACCAACCCAAAATCCCCTCATATAAAAATTCATGTCAGTCTCTCTGTAACACAACTTCCAGGAAGAAAAACTCTATATTGCATTGAAGCTGTTATTTAGTTGCACACCCTGTCAGTTCATGGTCTTCTCTTGCAGCCTCACATATGTGTTGAACAGGAAGTGCAAAAACATTGAAATAAGGTCAGTGGGACACTGTGTGTCTCAGAGAATATGATTGAGAATTAGAAGGAAACCTCTACTGTCTTTGCCAAGACCAAGAGAGGATCTAGCACAGAATAATTCCTCTCATCGCTTCCAGGAGGCGTACAGGAGATACAAAGGCTTTATAATGAACATGGCAGAAGAACAATGAGAGGGTGTAAGGTGTTTGTGGAGTAGCCTCGTCTCTGCCCACAGTGCTGAGCACAAACATCTCTTCTGCAGGCACAGGTGGAGCCATCCTCCCTGTCTGGCACCTGGGAAAGGCATCCAGAGGAGTGATGAGTATCCTCTACAATTCATGTCCATAAGTGCAGGACAACCTCTGAACTTTGCAAGGCTCCTCACAGTCCTATTCTGCATCACTGTTCATCTGCTTGGATGCAAAACTGCAACAGGAAACCATGGGAAGATTTAGATCACAGCATGGAGTCAAGAATGGTTTGGTGAGACCAACTGTTGTGAATTCAATTACCTTAAAAACAGGTGTGGCTTGTGCTCTGTGAGGTTACAGATATTCAGAATATGAGCGCTTCCTGCCACCACTTTAGCATGTTAAATATTATATGTCCTACCTTGGTACATGACAGAAACTGGAACAGTATTTCTGACTGTACTTGTATCAGTACATGTGAAAAAAATCTCTAGTCTGTGAAAAGTACATTATGTGAATTGATTAGTAGGATATAATTGATTTATTAATGTTTGAGATCAGTACTGTTTTCTAGCAACCTCTAATGTGGAACACAGTCTGCCTTGTATCTTTTGCCTACAAATTCGATACGCTTCTCCGTTAATACAGAGCCTATATAGGTTAGATTTCATGTAGTTGCATTGCTATACATTGCTGCTCAAGCAACTGTGCGTAATCAGAGCTTTACTCTTATATTTCTCCTGGCAAAGCAGGAACAGTACACAGGGGATGGTGAATGTCTTCAAATACTTCTCACCCGAAAGCAAGCAGCAGCCCTTTTGCGCCTGACCCTAGCGCTCGCAATCTGCTTGAGTTCAGCACTGGTGGAAGCAGTGGAGGCTGCTCTTTGCAGTGACTATGGATATATTCCATATACAATCACCGTGCTTTTCTGCTCCCCTGGATGCCCGGCTGAGATATTAAGAAGCAATATCTGGGCAATTGCAAGATGCGATATCGTTTGTTTCCTGGAGATCAATATCCTAGGATGGAGGGACTGCACTAATGGTTCAGCACCTCTGCACAAGCACAGTGAAGTACATAGGTGAGCTCTGTGTTTAGACACTCCTTCATCCTTGATCTGCCTAACAGCCTCTCTGCTGGGGATTATCCTCCCTCCTCACTGACTAATTTGACAACAGACCTTATCCGCATCCTTTGAGATAAAGATGAGAGACACAGAGCTGTGTATTAACGTTCTGAGTTTTGTAGTGTTTTTTTTTTTAAATGCCTTTTTAACACAAACTCCATTATGAAGGATACAACAGAAGGCCCCACTGCAAGTATTGTAATCAAAGAAGAACTCCCCTGGTGCTGCTGAGGACCAAAATTGTGACGAGCTCTGTTCTGCTCTAAATTACTAATTGACTTTTTCTAAAGAACACCTACTAGGAATCTTGAAGTTTTATGCCAAACAATAAACAGCAGCTGTTTTCTGATAGTGCTTGCCGTTCTATAGCCCTCACAAGTATCTCTTGAATAATAAGCTGGAGACACTTCCAGTTAAAAGCAGTGCAGATCAGAGGAAACTACGTTAAAGTAAGAGGATAGGTCTTAAGCTCAGAAAATCTGTGAAATTTGTGGACGGGTTTTACTAATTCCCTCTTTAATCCGTCATTGATTATAATCTTGATAATTCAAGAAGATTACTAGTAACAAGACTTTCTTCTGGAAGGAATCGGGCTCTTTGAGCAAAATTTTCAAGCAGACACCAGCTGCTGTGTATAGGCAAGTACACATACACGTTTCTCTGCCTATTTAATTTCTTTTTACTTAGCCAATTTACTGGCTTGTGTGGGCTGGTGTAGAAGTGCATAATATTTCTTACCCCAGAGCACATATTTTATATATAAATAACACAAAAAATTCTGTATTATTCTAGAACAGATGTATGGTGTTACTCTTTGGTGTTAATACTGGCTAGGTTTTTAAAAAACATAAAGACCAAAAAAAAACCAAAATGGCAGTGAGAGGAATACTTGAAAATGAAAGAGAGGAAAGAAGAAATAGCTTACAATTTTGAAGATGTTCTCTCTGAATAATTTATTTAACACTCTAAATAGGTGGCCTGATTTTCAGCTCTGTTCAAGTCAATTTAGACATCATAGTATAGGTTTAGGAATGTAAATAAAAGTTTCATTAACATTTTAGTATAGATCATAAAAAATATTTTTGGGGAAGACAAAGCCGGTTGCAGTGGCAAGTATTCCTGGATTTTATGTTTTGATCAGTACAGGATTTTGAGACAGATGAATTTGGCGTGACATCCTGCATCAAGTTCTTGTGCTATGCCAAAAGCTGGATTTACGTTTCAAAGTGCAAAAAAAAAAGAAGTTTTAACAAAAGAAAATCTTCATGCCATTATTTATGCACAGGCAAAAACCTACACCTGTCTGAGATGGCTGGTTCCAGCAAAGACCCGCAGACAGGAACGTTACAGATGCCAAACGGCATTGTCTTTACAGACAGTCTGAATTTATTGTGCCCTCAAGCCTGTTCTGTGCTTGCCTCAGACAGCAACAGGACTGTTTGCTAAGAAGACTATTCTGTCTTTTTCTCTCAGCGGTCTGTCCTGTGGTTTAGCTGCAGTGGCGGGCAGGATTGTGTGGGTAAACCAGACATGCAAGATGGGTAAATAGGCACTGGCACGTGGGGCACTACTTGAGGTGCATCAGCTATTGCATCACCCTGGAGCTAAATGGAGAGGAATGCTTCGGGAGGTATTGAGATGGCTGGCCAACTTAGCTTTGGGGCAACCCTTACACTGCTGTCTAATTATAACTGGAAACCATTTCTGTTGAGCCATGTCTGATCAGAGCTTCAGTGAATGCCGTGTGATAAACTGCTGCTAGATTAGAGGTCTGGCATCTTTCACACTTATCCTTCTTGGTGTGAATGACTATAAAAATCACAAGGCAATGAGGGCTCTGGTTTCAAAGGGGACTGCCTGCATGAACAAGGTATGCAGGTCCTGCCTGTGTGTGAACTTTTGAGCGAGGAGGCATTTTATATTAAATCATCTTTTCCATCATCTAATTTTCTTGCCTTGGGAATTCGTTCGCGAACTGACCCCAGTCCATCAAGCTATACATAAATTACTAACAGAACTTTGAAGTTCTTTCCACATTTAAATTAGAGGTTCAAAAGTATATCCTGAAGGGCTTCTAGAGAGATATGTTTTGAAAATTAAAGGAAAAAGCAGGCAAGAGATTCAATATCCAAGTGAGTCTTGTATCAAAGAGGACAATATTAACAGTGATTCAGAATGTGAACTGACCCCAGTCCATCAAGCTGTACATAAATTACTAACAGAACTTTGAAGTTCTTTCCACATTTAAATTAGAGGTTCAAAAGTATATCCTGAAGGGCTTCTAGAGAGATATGTTTTGAAAATTAAAGGAAAAAGCAGGCAAGAGATTCAATATCCAAGTGAGTCTTGTATCAAAGAGGACAATATTAACAGTGATTCAGAATATCAATTGCATCAAAATGTCCCTATAGGCGAAGCAGCCTCCATGCACAGGTATGGGTAGGTATGTGTTTATTTATAGATACATATGTGCACTTTTACATGTGTGCAGACGGGTATATAAACAAAATCTGTTTTGTTGTTGTTAAGGGAACATTAATATTTGGATTTTTTTCTAGGTTGTAAGTATATGGAGCTTGCTAAACAGCTATTTTCCCCATGTAGTTAATGGCTTTAGATATGCCATCCTAACAATGATCCCACATCAGGTTTTACATAAACGAGTCGTCACACTTTCTGAAACAGTTTCTAAAATTTAAATTATTTACAGAGGGAATGCTTATTGCTTAGGTGGGTGTCTCCAGTAGCTTATGAATACTTTAATAACAGAGATAAATAATTCATGCACATTTCTTTTAAAATCTGTTGCTATGAAATACTTTAATATTTGGAGTAAACATATTTTAGGGATTGTTGGCATTTCTTAAATGTATGTAGGATCATTTATTGCAGTGTCTATTTCCATAGCTTGAAAACAACTTGTGTGCAGAGAGCTCCCACACTAAACAAAAACATTTCACATTGATTATGGCCTTGTTTCAGTCACAGACTTAAGCCACATTCTTAAATTTGAGCACAATCTGAAGTCCACCCAACTCCTTAAAGGCTCAGCACATGCTTAGGTACTGCTGGATTCAGTAAGAGTCAGTATGTGCTCCGGCGCATTCCGGAACAAAAGCCTAAACTCTTGCTAGGCTTCTACAGCCTTTAAATACCCTCCCTGAAGGCAGGTTTTACGCAGGTGAATGCTAGAGCCGAATTTACCTGAGCATTGTCGACATCTGCGTGAAGCCTCTGTGGTAGATCAGGATTCAAAATGATGAGGTATCAATCTACTAAGTTTCATTAGTGAGAACTCCCAATGATACTATTCAAATTTTTTAAATTACACATTTGCTATTGTACTGATGTGCAGTTCTTCACTTGTGGTATCCAGCCAAACCAAGAAAATGTCCCCCACATTCAAAGCCAAACTGCTCATTCACAAGCTAAGTTCTGCATGAGCAAAAGAGAGCCTCTCTGCCCTACTTCTCCTGACAGCCTGTCTGGTGTCGGGAGGGATAGACATGCATGCTGTGTGCAGGGATTGCGTTTACAGCTTGAAAATTTATGTTGCAGCACCACATAAAAGCAGGCAGACCAGTTCATTTTGAACGATTCTTTTGTATTAAATATATCAGATGGCTTTTTCTTCTGTTTTTCTGCTATTATTTTTACACATACATTCTAGTGACGATGGGTTTCAGATGAAACTCAAAATCTTTAGCATAATTTTCAGTGGGAGTTGACAAAAATGGCAATCTGATGCATAAACACAGAAGAAACACAGATTAGTTTGCATACAGAGTTGCATATAATGTACAAAATGAACCACTGTGTACAGCCATTAAAATGCAGTAGATTACTTGTAAAACAAGAGTCTGTATTTTCAGCAGCTTTTTTACGACACGGGGAATATACTGTGGTATGGTTTGTACAGCAGCATCTGTAATAGCTCTGATTCCTCTTGCTGTGACTGTCTACGTTCCTTCTAAGATTGCAAGGTCTATTTTGTGATTACCTGAACAACAGTTGGTACCCAGTAAAAATTAAATGTTGTTAAACGTAGTGGTACTCTCCCGTTCTAATACAGATTTGCAAGTAAATGCAAAGGGAGTATTGGTCCCGTTATATTTATGCCCATTTTACAAAGATATTTCAATTAGGAAGGGAAGCGTCTCTCTGAAGTTCTGGGTTTAAACTCTGAAAATAGCACAATAGGTTCTGAATCACTTTTGACCTTTGCAATCACTATTCCAATGTCCAAGGTTGGTTTTACTTAAATTAATAATTTAGAAACAGAAGGTAAATGAAAGCGAATAGTTAGAATTTAGCCAAATTTCTGTATTAGTATAGAAACATGGTATAAATTTGATAGGTGAGAAATGTATTTAATCTAATTATATTTAGCAGTGAATATTTAATTTCAAAGCATTTACAGTTCAATTTGTGACAATTATATTAAATTATATCACATTTGTAATTCATTTTTAAATTATCAAGTATTGTGAAGAAATGTACTTGAAATCAGCGTTTTTGTTCCATTTTTATGTCTGTTACAAAAAGGAAACAAAAGACTCTATAGTAAGTGTCATGTTATAATGAATTCTTTTTATATTCAGAAGAATTTTGCTGTCTTTTGTTAAAGAAGTAGTATATAATTCAACAGATATTCTCTGTAACTTAGCAGAGGGCTACCAGAGAACAGTGTCTGACAAGTCCATTCAGCCACTTGCCAGTTATGTGTAGAGATCCAGCTCTGCCCTCCTCTGCGTGCAGAACCTCAGCGTTGGTGAGAGAGACATTCCTCTTCCCACTGCTCATAGTTTTGGGAACACGACCTGGATGCAAAAGCTGAAACATGCACCTTCAGATGGTTTGAAACTCCTGAGTTCTGGGAGCTAAAGCCAAAACTGCGGCTTGCACTGAACAAGCCACCGGGGTGGCAAGAGAGCACTCCTGTGAGGCAGGTAGAAGGGTAAATGAAGCAGGTTTACCACCTCATTTCTTCTCTCAGGACTCAAATGGTCTTCAGTGCTCTCTCTGCTCATGCTGTGTGCTCTTTGGATAGGGTTATCACCTTGGGTTCAGGCAGGTCCTCTTGAGTGCCCTGTCAGCCTGTTCTTCACCACTAAGACCCCCCCAGTTCTGCAAGGCCACTCTATCTTAATGAGATAGTGGGGCCTGTCCCTTAAGCAAGGCAAAACTACCTCTTACCTCCTGGAAAACAAATTCTGTGTACCTTTAATACATAGAATCTGCCCATTTATATAACTCCATTTGTGCCTCGAAAAAATGTACTGTTTTGGGAAGCTCAAGTTTCAACCTTCTTTGCCTCTCCACTATCCATACATCTGAGACACACAACAGTGCTCCACAGATTTTGTGAATATGCATGCACTAAGCAGGGCTGTAGAAAGGTGCAGGAGAATCATTAACCTAGAATGAGAGGACCCAGACAACGTTTGGCTGAGCCACCCTTCCCACCTGTGTCTGACATTTCCTTTGGATTCACCTCAGTGCAGACCACTGCCATGGCAGAGATGCCTGCCCAGATCAGGTCACCCCTTTCTTCTCCTGTGCAGCTATCTGGTTTCCTCTGAAATCCCTACATGAATTTCCTTGTGAGAGAACTGACAGTGAGTACACTGCATCTTACAGCTCCTGTGCTCTGGGCATGCCCTGGATCTCTGCCGACTTCAGCTTGAGGTTTAGGGAGCCCGAGAAAACAAAAGGAGACCCTCAGGGCAAGCGTGAAGTGCTCAGTAGCAGATGTCTGTTCTGAACAACCGCATCAATGTCACTTAGCCTCTTCAGCAAGCTCTTCTCTGAGCTTTGTGGCTGCATACATCTACATGTCTGTTAATTAGTACTCTATTATGCACGTTTCACCTCAGTTTACTCAAAAAATAAAAGCAAATAACATATTTATTGGTACTAATGAGTAATGACTGGAGATAATACTTCTCTATGCATGCCTAATGACTTGAATAACTTCAGTACATTTGCTAAGCTGTAGCTGGCATCTCAGGTTGTGATACTTTCCCCCTTCCCTCTCACCTCCTTTTTTTCTGTGAGAAGGTCGAGGCTGACAAGCAAGGCACTACCAGTGCTCAGGTATGTGCCAGGACTCAGAATGACAAATAATGCATCTTTAAAGCATGTAGGTGGGCAAAGTAACGTGTACTTCCAGGATGAAAACTCGTCCTGAAAGGCTGACTGACCCATCCAACACACCCAGCAACCAGCCCATAACTAGTTGCTGCTGTGGGAGGCAAAAAAGTTTCTTCATCTCTCAACAGTAAGTGGAAGAATCCAAGTAGTTCTCCTCCTTTCTCTTTTCCTTCAGTCCTTCTGTCTTCAGTCCTCCGTTTAAGATGAAGATCACTTACACTGCTCATTCCTCTCTTCTTTCTGATGTAGACTGAAAAGAGCGTGAGTGGGAGAGGAGCTCATGACAATTCCCCACCTAGCCTTAGAAGAGATGAGGAATCTGATGACAGCTGACACTGAGAAAATAAAGTTGCCATATAGACCTCATGGGAAGAAACAGATGTTGGGACTGTACTGATACGGGAGCTGTACAGTGCAGGGAAGTGTGTTAATAAAGTTTAGTAACACAAGTTCTTTTTTTTTTAAGCCCTACTAAGTGCTCATTTGCATCTGTGGTCACTATGAACTTGAGGAATGTGGTCAGAAAATAATGCTTGTCAGGACAAAATCAAAGGATTTTTTTCTTTCTTTTAATTAAAGAAAATGAAAATATTTTGTCCTTACATCAAATGTGATGCTGGAATTGATTTATTGGTGATGAGGAAGGGTAACTTCAGGCTTTTTTCTTGGACACCGCTAAGTGGCTAATTGGCAATATGTGTATTTATTCATACGACTTTATATGAGTCAGAAATAATTATTTCTAGTGTAAATAAACTGCTTTAGCTGGTCCATGCCAGTAATGCTGGACTACCGGCTGTTTGATCAGTGGTAAGCATTTAATACCTGTGTGGAAATTTGCTAAAGCATAACAACATCTGTGGGCAACAAAGGCTCATCTTTTCCTTTTTTTTTTTCTTTTTACCTTTTGATAGATGATATAATCTGTTTTTCTTCTGTGCCATATTTAATGACTACAGTTCTTATTCTTCATAGTTCTAAATTTGTTTATATTTTAAGGATATATTCTAACTTTAAGTTCTGTTGGGTAGACATTAGATAGAAAGACTTTTGCTCCCTTAACGGGTGAAAAATATGTAATGAAGATGATGTTATGCTTGAAGCAGACTTCTGACCTCTGCACAATACATCTTCATATTAATGCAAACACTTCTATGAGATCCTGTGTTGATCTATATGCTAATGCTTTCTGTAGATCATCTACTGTAGATCATCCACAGGCAGATATTAGAACCTCAGCCTGCTGCGTTAGCTAGAGATGCTCTCTGGAAGCCACATCTTATGGGACCCTGTAGACATCTTATTAAAGATAGTGAGGATGAGCAAATTAAAGCAATCTGTTGCACTGCATAGCCAAAGACCGATTAAGAAAGACAACCATGGAAGAAGAAAATCTATTTGAACAACGTAAAGGATGCATGAAACATTTGAGCTGCTCTGACTTCCTCCATTAGCACTAGACTCTTGTAAGAAAAAAAAAAAAGTAGGGCTAGAGAAAAACGGTTAGGCCTGTGATGAAATGCACCAGTTGGATTATTCTGACATTGGTGTTTGACTATGTCATTGTGAAACAGTGTTGGCAATTCTAAGTGTATACCTATGGACAACATTTATAATTTTTTTGAAACAAAATAAGAATAATCAGTTTTGTCACTCTGATGATGTGTTTTATTTTGCTAGTGATCCACTTTGGTTTTTTTCAGTGTATAACATTTTGAGGGAGATGTGCATGCTCAATGTATTTATCAAGAGTTCTGTGATTTATTGTCTGAATTTCACTTTAAATACATATGTGTGTCACAAATACAAAAATATTTATATATATATTCATTGAGACTGAATGTTTAAAACTGAAAAAAATAGCAGATCATTTAGTTAAGAATCAGAAAAGATATTGTTTAACAAAATGCTTTGTAAATGCTGTAGGAAATGGGAAGCGGCCCAATTTCTGTACATTTATACATAGCCCGTAGCCTATGTTTGGGCAAAATTCCTCGGAAATTACTGGGAATTCAGACAAACCAGGACTGTGGGGAGAAATATTGGCAATTTTGAACTTAATAGAAGAGATATATTTGCTAGAATGGCAGTAAAAATTAATTACATAATGCAAACCAAAAATAGGAAAAGGATGTGCAGTTACCCTGATTGCTCAAGTTTTATATAAATTAAGGTATATTTTAGATACATATCTTCGATGATGTTGAGGAGGGAGAAACATGGCAAAATTGTTGCCACTCTCATGAACAGTTCAGTCCTGACTGTACATGCACAGCTTATCAAAGCATTTAGGCTTGCAGTTGGTCCCTCACCTTCATATTGAGCACTCTCACAGATGATGCTTTGAAAGAACAGGTTAAGTAAATGAATTATGGATTTATACTTCATGAGTTATTCTTAATGTCCATCCTTCCATTGAAAATAAATTTCCTGTTGCTGGGGGTTTCAGCTAAGTTCTGATTTACTCACAGAGTAGCAAGATTTGGCATAGCTTGGTAAGGGCTGTGAGGAAAACAGATAAGTATTTCTGTGAATCCATCACCAATTCCTTTTGTGAAGGCTTGGTGACAGAATAGTATGGGACGATAATTTTGCTGCAGTGACCTAATACAAATATAATCATAACTGGCAAAATCTTCTTTCTTTGGAAAATAGTGACCACCTTATTCAAAAGTAGTCCTAATGTAAAGCAAAACCCATAATCTCCTGGCCATTCACTGAAAGGGAAGGTGTGACCTAGAGGTCACTTGCTATTCATACAGCTAAAAAATTTTAAACAAAAACACTGAGCTTTTTTTACATTTTGAAGATTTAAAGGATTAACGATACCTGGTACATATGATGTGCTCTTTACCATTGTACTAATTCCCTACTATCAGGGCTCTTTGCTGTTAACTGATAAGAAATCAAAAACCAGTTGCTGATTCCCAATCAAAAAACCCGATGTGTTCACCTGTGTTAAATGGATACAGCTTCATTGATGCTGATAAGTACGTTTTGTCACCTAAAGGACTGATCTGGGAAGAAAAAGCATTTTTTGGTAGTGCTTAAATAATTTACAGAGCCAGAATTTTCCATAGTGGATCAGATATTCAGTATATTCCTGCTCATCCCATATAGTACTTTGGATCTGTGATTTGGTTGATTTGGGGTTTTTTTTCCCCCCCCCAAAAAAAAAAATTACAAGGCAATTTGACCCTTTTAGCAGGCAAAAACACAAAAACACAGCACACTTCCCTCAAGCTGACTGTTGAATCTGGCTGTTCCTCACAACATAGTCACAGAAGCTGGCTGTACTCAGACACTGTCTCTCACTAAAAGATGCTCTTGTATCTTGCCATCTGTCATGAGATGCCTGTTCCCACAGGAGAAATGCCCACCCACCCCCACCCCCAATTTTGTCAGATTTGACAGTTATTTCCATTGAGACTGGTGATTGAGTAAGCTTCAGAAATGTGTTCTTTTTCCCACTTCTTGCCTTGGATTGATTTCATCTCACTTTCATATGTAGTCCTAAGTGACTTTGGTGGGACTTCTAAAGGATGATGATTAGATTAAAGGCAAAGACAAGGTGTCATTAGATAACCATACAGAAAGGTTTTGCTTTAAACTTCCTACATACTATGAAATTTTCAGTACGATTACTTGTCTTCAGTAGGAAACCATACGTGTTATTTGCACACCATTTGTATAAATTTTCAGAAATATGTAGCAATGATGATGGAAGAAGATGGAGTGAGAGGGTGAGAAATAAAGAACTATCTGCAAAGCTAATAAATAACAAGGATGCATTGTATGTGGACAAAATACACTTTCATGAGGAACAAGGAAATTATGACATTGTCATATACATATTTCACTCAGATCTATCACCTATGACACATAAATTCTAAGCTGACAGCTCATACTTCTCTTTTCCCAATCAGATATGAACTTACAAATATTCATCCTGTATTTGTTCCAGTAGAATAGCAAAAGGAGATGTGTTAGCACAAATTAGCAACTTCAGTGACTTCTGAACTATTTTTGACATGTTCCTTTGTCACTGTGATGCTAATTTCACGTTCAGTCTTCATCTCATTTCCCAGATCATCAGTATTTGCATTTGAGAGCTAAAATAGCTAAGTCTCTGAGCAAACATCAGTGACACACAGATGATCTGTAGTTCCACGTGCACCAGCTGCAGCACATCTTCAGTGAACACCATAGACAGAAGATACTTAGATGTGCCAAGATGATGCCAGTGCATCTGTGCATAATCTGGATCTTTATGGCCCCAGTTCATTCCATTAGCAATATCTACTGATGTCTCCACCACTCCTATCAGCCCGTTGTTTCAGGTGCTTTGGACTTTTTTGTGGCTGAGGATTCTTCACTGTGAAAATGTCAAGAATTAATAGCCAAAATAAAAGGTTCCACTTTCAGATATTGATTCATTAACTCTGTGAGTAGCAAAGTAGGAAGCATCCTAATGCAACAAATGAATGTTTAGCTGTTGCAGTTCTAGGTAGGACATCTCAGACATTATAGTGCGTTCAAAGGTGGCCTGACGAAGGAAGGAATCATGCTTTGTATCTGTGGTACTTATAGCATGTCCACAGTACGGTGGGTACACTGCATGTATCCAGACTGTCGTGCATGACTTTAAATGCATTGTAATTATCTATGTGAGCTGAAAAATGAATTCCCTGGTGATTTGAAAATATGGGCCCAAGCCTTACTGGCTGGAGCCTCTATTAATGATCTGAGAAATAACCTGCAAATCTAAAGCAAATGTATAAAGCCTTCAGAGTTTCCGCAGTAGTTTTGGGAGTACATATTTTCAGAAACCTTGCTGAATCTATATTTATAGATTGTGCATTTGTGTCTATACTTTCTATATAGGTGGGGTTGTAAATATTGTGCTTGATGCTACTGTGTAGTTGCTTTCGGCGTATGCTAGTCAAAGCAGCCCCCAGGAAATCCTAAGATGGGGCCTTCTGTCAGACAATTATTTTATATGAAGTTACTGTTATTCCTTGTGACTATGTAGATTTCCCAACTGAGAGAAATGCATTGAGTGTTCGGGGAGAAAAAGGGACATCGTGGTTTCACAGAAAAGGAGCCATTAGGAATAATAATCTTTTTCCACTCAGGAAAAACGTTCTAGGTTTTCTCATGTGTATCTAGGAATTTACACGTTAAGTCCTTTGGTGAAGAAGCTCATCTGTGCTCTGTTAGCTCCCTGCCTGGTGTAGGAGTACAGCAAGCATTCTGTGAATTACAGTTTTCAAGTGTGGATGTTCTAGAAAATGGAGAGAATGCTACAATGTGTGTCTTTTCTGTGTTAAAGCCACAGAGGTTCAGATCTTCTAATTAAAGACTTCATACTTGCTTCCCTTAGCTTGCACAGTATCTTAAACCCCAAAAATTTCTGTTAGGATTTGTTGTCAAAGATGTAACAGAAGGCAAATTTTAGCTCATAGACCTGGTACTTCAGCTATTATATTTTGATGTAACCCTGTAGGAACTCTGTAAAATCTTGCTGGTTTACAGCAACTGATGGTTTTACAGAGGTAGTCACTGCAGTATGTAGTTACATGATTGTCCTATTTTATAGTCTTGTCAAAAAGGCATTTCTAGTAGCATCACAAATTGTTCAGAGAAACCTGACAGGCTCTCAGTGCATCTAGAAGAGTATTTAGAAATACTGATGTTCATAATTTTGTATTACTTCAGGCATGCAATGCTTGACTTGTTTGTGTGATTAACTGTTGCTAAGACTTGGTAACGTCAGAGAATCAAGTGCTTAGTACACTGTTTTGACCAAAGAGAATCGCTCCTATTAGAACGCAATGTGAATAAACAGTAGAGAAAAGATTAATGCTTCACCATAATCTGCAATTAACAAGCATAAACAAGCTACAGAGAATTGGATCGTAAGTGTTTTTTACAGCAGAGAGTACAATTTTCTCAGTGCCTTTTCTTAGATTACCACCCTTCTGTGGAAAACATGTAGTGCTTATTTTTGCCTGTATTGCATTGACATTTCTCCAAGGTGACCTGTTTGGAACAACAGTCCAGTACTGCCCTGTGCTAGGGCCTTCTCAAGAGAGATCTTCTCCTTCCAGAAGACTCCTGTACCCACAGGCAGCCACGCTAGGCAACTCTGTGATGGGAGACAATATAGTGTTGAGAAAGATTGTGCAGATGGAACACTTAATTCCAGATTTTTTGGGCTGCTGACAACTTTCTGGTAGTTGTCGGCAAAGCTGTCTCGTATCAAGAAAACTCCTAAAGCAGATTCAGATCTGTGAGGGACAAAAATGATGTAAATAATGTTTCTCTGTCTTCCTCTGAGACTGTGGCTTTGGTTGTCACTTCTCTGATTTGTGATTGGTTATTTCTGTAAAAAAAAATTTTTCACAGATTAATATTTCATCTGATTGGCAGCCTTAACGAGTTACCTCAACAGCTAACTTTGTCAGACCTATCTCTAGTACTCATTACGAGTCTTTAGTTAGTTTTCAAATCGGAGCCTAACGAGGGATCTGTTTGGCTAACCCAGGAGAGATTGCTTTCCCTTTGAGAAATTGATAAAAAGTTACACTAAATTCTGTTTGCTCTTTTTACTGTGGAAGCCTCTGAAAATCAAAGCTCATTGCCTCATTTATTTTTATTTCAGAGTCTGAACTTTGATATATTCAAGTTAATGGTTGTATGATCTGTGTTGTTTTGAACTATTGCAGGCTACTAAGAATAAGGACTATTCGTTCGGTTTTTCTTTTTCTGTATGGTATCATTCTTTTTTACATCTTGTTATGTCCTGGAAAAGCATCTAAAGTAGTGCTATGAGGTATTTTAGTGACGTAAGTGACAGTTTTGGCCTTATGTCTCATTATCAGAAAGACATCATCTCCAGCAGCACAGACATATCTCATCCTGCCAAGGCCCAATGTGGAACATAATGTGTGAAAGAGACTCAAAATGAGGGAAATGGATATTTTTCTTGCTTAAAATGCTATGAATTTTATTCTGTAAATGACTGTATTTTACAATTCCATTTCTGGGGATAATAAATAATTTTAACCCAGTGAAATGACAGGACAGTAAATCTGTATGAAAAGTGAGTCATTTAGGGAATAAAAATGAGCAAGATTACTCCAAATTAAGTCCATGAGCCCACAGCTTGAGTTACTGGTTCAGTATTCAGACAACACAGTGCAAGAGCCTCCTCTGCGTTAGTCCTATGGCCAGTGATGCTAGAAAATGTGATCTCATGGTTTGAAATTGCTTGGCTGTGGTGCTGAAGCAGAGACAATAGAAACTTTAGTATCCTGCTTTCACCTTCTGGGCTGTCAGCAGTGTATTCCAGAGCCAGAGACCTAGAAGTGGAAGGGTCCAAGGGCAACTCTGTGACATGCAGCCTGGTGCTGAGGACTTGAGGACCTCTGCAGTTAGCCCACCCAGAGATCCTGCTGGCTGTGGGATCGTCAGCCCCAGCTTAGATGGGCAAGGAAGGTCTGCGTGCACTTGGCAATTGTGTTAGTGCCTGAAAGCTGACCAGTAAAACTGATATTCCGTTGTTAGGGCCAACGGTGATAAGAACATGTATTCAATTGAATACATGCAGACACTAGAAGCTTGTAGAGGTAGTTGTTTTGTTGGGTGGGGGGTAGGGTTTTTAAAATACATATTAATTAAAATTAGTAGTAAAGTTCAAATTTAAACTTTTCTTTTTCAACAGCTCTTTGGAGTGGCACTTTTCACAATGAACCAAATTCTAATTAAAGAGAGCCCTGCTATGTCTTATCTAAGGTCTCAAAGGGATAGTGGCTGCAGGTTATTGATTTCAAGGCCTAAAAAACCCATTCAGTAACTATTATCTATAGTTAACAGATCCACAGAACTCATGCTGATTAATTTCCTTATCTGAAAGCCATTCCTTTGCACACTGTAAATGATATCTAAAGCTCCCTGAAGGGATCTATAGTTTCTAGATTTTGTAAGTGAATGAGAAAAATGACTGCATTGTTTTCTTTTTGTGTGATGTTGTTAAGTTATTCATAGAATGTTCCATTTTAATATAATTTACGCTTTTAACCAGTATTTTAACATTTCACTGTAGAAGAAAAAAAATGAGCCTTTTATAATTTGTATTGAAAAAGAAAGCTTAAGCCTTAATACAGTCAGGAGTCAGTAACTGTTACTTGACCTTAAAGGATGGCACTCATAAACTATAAAAAGGCAAAGGCTAAAACATTCTTTATGGTGCAAATATTACAGTGCATCTCATTTTTATCGAAGGGACCATCATTATTCAGAGCTATTGTAGTGGATATTCGTGGCACTGTATCAAGCAGTGTCTCTGATCTCTTTATATCAACTCTATAAGCCTAAACGAAGGACCTGTATCTTTTAATTATATTCCACTTTTCCTCCTGTTTAAATCAACTTCCTGTGTGTCGTGACATGAAACAGGCCCGTATCCGGAGCAGGGACGAATCGCTCGAATGCCAATATGGTGTGTAGCGAGACCCGTTTATTGTTTACATTACATCCCAATTTATAGACTCTTGTCCACTCGACTAGCTACATGGTGATTGGATAGTGACTCTGTTACACAGACAGCACACATCTCTTAAAACACTATAATTGGATAAAAGGGGTTAGATCTCACGTGGTGAATATTTTGGTTAGAATTAACAAACAAGGCCAGCAGAGATAGTATTTCCCACATGATAACACTGCAGCTGGGTTTCGGCTGCTAAGTTTCCCAGAGAAAGTAGCATATTTTCGTAGTTCTAATTTCTGCTGGAAAAATATACCAACACCTGTGGAAGACTGTGTTGTTGCATAAATATAGAGAGCTGCAGCAAAGGAATTAATGAAGACCATAAGTGTGGAGATGAGACTGTATGAAGTCTGGTGGGGTTATCATTAAAGCGTACATGTTGGGGTTTTTTGTACCATGTTGTATACCATCCTCTGTTCATAGGTTTGACTCATATTTAAGCAATGTTCTAGTGCTGTGGGCACTATTTAGCTGCTTATTACGAAAGTAAAAATTAAAGTTTACTGCTTATTCAAAAGGTTTTTCCCCGTATTGCTTTTCCAACTGATTATTGCTGTGAAGCAGTTATGAAGCTGACCAAAGAAAGAAAGTACAGATTCCTCATAGGTTTAGCAATCTCTAGTTTTTGGTGATGCTAGTTATCATTCAGAAAAGCTGAATTAATAACTATAAACAAATGACATTCCCATAATGTCATTTTCCTGAAAACCTTATTCTGGTGTAAGGGCCTGGGGAATTGTGTCAACGGAAGGCAAATGAGGAAGGGAATCCACGCTCTTTAAGACAATTCCTTTACTGAAACAACCTTGCAACGCTCTGAAACCTCCAGAAACCTGCTCCAGCAAGGGAAAGTCACAGAGAGGAGCTCTCCCTCCTCCACCTGAACTTGCACTGTGCACTCTGCCCAAGTGTTTCATTTCAAGGAAAACCAAGATCTCATTCTAAAATTCAGTTTGTTAAACCATGCATCTTATTTAATTCCCTGATTCATTAAGAACTCTTTCTGATATACATTTTCTGCATGCAAGAAAAATAATGTTAATTAAAACAAAAGATATAACAAAGCCTAAACCATTAACTATAAACCCACCTTTACACAGTACATAATGCTGTGAACTGACTTTTCTTTGGTATGAAGATTTTCATATTACAGAACAAAAAACATTTAATAACTGTAAGAAAATTGAGGGAATTTTCTTTATCAAGTATTCCGTAACTGTCCAATACATGAATTCTTGTTCTGATCATAGTTGAAAGCAAACTAGCTGCTGTTATGTTGGTCTGGCTTGCAGTTTTAGAGTTGGTCAGATTTCTGAAATGCTAATACAATGAATTTTTAAACTTTCAGTGGTGTTTGTAGCTAGTAAGTAAAAATTTTGAATAAAGGGTAGGGTTTTTTTTTGTCATTCTGTCTTGGACCATATTTTTTATTTGCTGTAGTCAATTATAGGTTGCTTACATTTTAACTATATTATTAAAAATATCATAGATTTTCTAAATTAAAATTGTTAATTCTTTCCTGATGTTTTAAAATAAGTTCTAATTTTAAAATCTTCATTTTCTTCATATGTATTTGTTTATGATCCATGATATAACTGCATTGTTGTGTAAGGGTTTATGAACGTAAATAAATTCAAATATTTGAATAAATTCAAACATTTGAAGCTCAGGAGAAGGTGACAGTGGCAACAGCTAAATATATTTAAGCACAATAAAAATTTGCCAAATGGGAATTTTCACAGAGGTGTAAACAGTTTCCGCAACAGGACTGGAGCTGTAGTTATCTGTTCCAAAAGTTGCTAGTTATCCTTGTTATCACTTTCAGTGTTTAGATATTGTATGTAAGAAAGAAAGAAAGAAAACCTTAAACCTCTACTCCCCACTATTGGGAAAAAACAGACTAAATAATTTAAAAGAATGATAAATTTATTCTCCAAAATGTACTGTAATACTTTGTACTTCTCACTGAAATGGTTTGCAGACAAGCATGTTTTAAGGCCACATACGACCACTGAATTTATTCTTAATTACTGATGTTCCGTTCTGGCTGAGAGGGTGACTCAGAAGTCAGAAACACCTCACTTCTACTGCCTACCCTTTCCCAAATGGCCAGCTGATTTGTATTCACTAAGTGTTAATAGTTCAAAAGATTAAGATTGTGGAACACAAGACCAGGAAAACTAAATATTTGCTCAGTGTTGTGTAGGATCGGGCTTATTTTATACAGGGAGTCAGAGAAATAATTTGTGAATGTTCATCTAGAAATGAAACATCACTCTTCTAAGTGGCACACTTCAAAAATGGGCCTTTGCTCTCATCTTAGAGAACTGCTTGTGTTTTGGAGAAGTTAATCCAACTACTGAATGTTAAACTGGAGAAAAAGTAGTTACATCACTGTATATCTGATCTATCAGGATTTCTATTACCTGTTTGATGGGACTGTTTAACTTTTCTGTCGTTACATCAATTATAAATGTAGAGAGACAGAGCTCCTTTTCTTTTGCTGCAGGCAGTGTTTTGCTCTTGCAAGCCTGCTGTCTAAACCCTGATATGAATTGCAGGCTAGATGTATTACGGCCCGTCTCTCTTGCCTCAGAGGCATCGTTCAAGGCACAGCAAGGAACAAAGTATTTCTCCTCTGAGCCCTAACCCAGGAGCAGTCCTGAAACCACTCGAGGCTTTCTTGCTTAATAGGCTGAAAACAGCCAGTGATGTCCCGCAGCCCAGGCACGTTCAGTCATGCGATGTATTGCAGCGTGTACACTCGGCTTTGCACGCGCGCCAGCACACGCACCCTGGGCGTAGGGCACACGGAGGAAGGAAAATGGGGAATCTGCTGCTGTAGGAGGAGGTAACCCCAGCTGTCATCCACAAGGGGCTGCGAGGGGCTCTCAGCAGCACAGGGCTGTGGTGAGAGCCGGTTAATGAAGCCTGACAGGTAAGGGAGGAATGAAATCAGAGCACTTGGCAGGCAGACCATTTAAAATGGTAATACAGTCAGCCCTCATCTCATCTCGGCTCTGACACTCCTCAACATCTGCCTGTGCCACTCATCCTGCACAGATTGTCAGGTGGATATCAAAACAAGCACGGCAGGCAAATAAATACGGGAATCTGAGCAATGTTCTTTCTCCTGCAGTAATCGTAGACAAGCGTGACTGACAGGAGCTCACTGCTACTGATGATCGCATTTTTATTCTGTGACTACACTCTGTGGGTTATTTCTTGTCATGCCTTGCATTTCAGATAACTTATAGAGGTCTCTGGTAAGGTCCCTGAGTCATATCAGTGTTTAAGAATGTAATTTTAACTCACTGTGTTACATCAGATAGCTCTTTAAACGATTTCTCTGAAGAAATTTCAATGATAAACTTGTTTAATGATGAAAGAGTATTGGCTAGGATTTAACAGATCAGGTAGCTTGAATTGCTGCTTTCACAATTTTTCTGGTTAAACTAACTGTATCTATGTTTATATGGAAAAACAATCACATAAAGGTTTTCTTTTACATTTCAAACTTCTATGCTCAAAGATAGGTGGAGTCTTAGGTTTTCATGTAACTGTAATTAACAGAAGTGATGCCTTGTGGCTGACCACAGTCTGTTGCATGGACACTATTTTCTCTGAAGTAATGCCTGATGCGTTTCTCTATTGTTGGCATAAAAAATACATCCATGATAGTTAGAGAGACAACCATATTTTTTTTTCCAAGACTGGAGTCAGACTCGAGTGTCAGTATCCCACATCTCTCTTGCAGGGGAAATGATACAGGTTACATTCATCTTGACAGAGAGCTTTACTGACTTAGGCAGGCTCTGGATGAGGTTCATCACTATTTTACTTCTTATGTAGAAATTGGGAATACTAGTAATTGTCTACAAAAGAAGGTATATGTAAGAAACAATAGCTCTTGTTAACAATGCCCTTTGAGGTTATTGCAATGAACAATTCAGCGCTACATTTTAAAATACTCTTGTTTGCTCTGATTTCCTCTGTTTGTAGAACTCCTCTTTTGCATGTAGACCTGTCCATGTTTACCTTAGCTTTTTTTATTTACCTTTTTGCTTTCTCAGACACTGAGAGTGTATAATTTTAGCAGCTCTTTTGTATTTCTGGCCAGTTCCATGTTGCTGCTGTTGAAATGGAGACTTGTGATAGTTTCGTTTGCCAGATGACACCAGATGACTCTGATCCAAAATGGGGGAGAAGGCACAGATTTTGGCTGCTTTAACTGTCCAGCTAATCAGGGCTTTTATCTGAGTTTTATTTCAGACAGTTGTGCAGTGAAGGCATGGTAGTTGTGTCATCAAAAAGTGTTTTTAACATGGTATATGTTTTGTTTCAGAGAATGTAGGTTTAAAACTTTCCCAGATTGCTTGATGAGTTAAGAATTTGAATATGTGCCTGAGCTGCATGCGGGATGTATATTCTCAGTGCAGGTCTGGTAGAGTCTTCTTGAGAAAATCTTTCTAAATGAGAATTTTTGTTTTTTTTTCCTTTCAGACTTGGAAAAGTGGAAATATTTTTGAAACAGCCCCTTCCAGATGTTTCTGCAGTTCTTATCTTGGCTCTGCTAGAAATGAGCAGTAAGAAGCACACTTCATCTCTTCAAAAGTGTTTCCACTGAAAGTCATTCCTGAAAGTAGCTGAAGATTCCAGAAGGTTCCTATTTTCCCCAAACCATTGTTTCTTCTCTCTCTCTTTTAGAGGTAGACCAGAGGGAAACACCTGATTTGAACAGGCCTCAATTTTGTATCCAGGATTACATTGCAAGTTTACCAGGTCAGTGTGTATAACCCTATTTGTTCAAAATTCTTTATGCGGATTTAAACAAACTTTCCTTTCGACGGTTTGAAGTTTGGTTCTTTTGGTTAATGCCACACAAAAATTATTTATAAGCAAAATGCAGAAATTAGGATTGGAAGGAGTATATTTTGCAGCGCCTGTAAATTCTACTTAACTCTATTTGATAAAGAAAACCTTTGCCGGCATAGCCACAATAGCAAATTTCGCACATATAAACTTGGCATTTTTTGAGGCAAGAACCAGGCTCCAAGTGTCTTTCTGTTGTTATACAGTCTGCAAATATTCTGTTTTAGTGTCTGAACGTATATGCTTGTGGTATCTCTTCATACTCAGGAGAAGTCCAGTGTCTTTTTCCATAAATTCGGATAGTCTTTGAACAAGCCTCCGAATGTATTGATAATTAAAATAAGCTCACAAGTCGCACTGCTAGGCACATCCAGCTTGCAATCAGAGGTAATTTCTCAAATTCCGTGTTACTTCCTCCTGGATTGCACGGAATATTTTGGTTAGTGTGTGGAAATGACACTTGAAAGTTAGATGGAAGTGCTAGTAGCTTGTGAAGGATTTTTTTTGCATGTTTGAGTAGAACTCAAAGGTGATATGTTTTATTTATGCTAGTTAAACATTGAAATAAATGCTAGTTAATAAATTGAGACCATTGTTTATACAATGGTTATGCAGCCCGTATTTTGGAGGAGGAAAACAGGTAAATGATATTAAGGTAATTTCCATGTTTGAAGATATGTGTCTCCATTCGTGAAGCAAATGTCTCTTTCCTTTTTTTGGAAATGGCATTTTTGTGAATGAAAATTAAACATCTTTCAAAAATCGTACCGTACCATGAGACATTTCTCTACATAACAGGCATTTACCCTGACTGCAACAATTTAATGGAAAAGAGGAAAAGACATTATAGCTGTTTTGTTAAATGTGGTATTGATAGGGATTTTCAGATTTGCTTTCTCATTCCTCACGAGTTGTCTGAATTTCTAGTCTGAAGGGCTATTTCATCTGTACTGGTTGGTATCTGGTATGTTTTGAACCACTCTCAAAGAATTTTTTAAAAATTCTTGTATATGTATTCTTCACAATCTACGAGTTATTTCATTATCTCTTGTGAGGTTCTAGACATTCACACCTTTCCTCTTCTGTGGTTTGACATACAAATGATGTACATTTTAGAAACTGTACGAGCTCTCCAGCCTGTTCATTGAGATAAATACCTGTGTTTGCAGACTTGCAGACTGATGTAGCATTTGGTTACAGTACCACTTAGCTGAACAGTTAAGGAAGTTTGAGATCTTGTAGACTTTGCGTCTTTGAAGATGTTACTTGAAGTTCAATTATGATTTCTTGTTCTTTTCAGCTGCTTCATCAATTTGTGTATTGTTACAGAGAGTTTTGCAATAGTCTGCATGTTGTACACACAGAGTAATTTTTTTTTATGTAACAAAAATCACTAAATCCTTGCCAGACATCATTTGCCTTTTAAAATTTTTAAAGCCACCCTATTCCAAACTTACACTGCTCGCCTAAAGAAACCTGTACTGCTCCTGCACAATTTATTTCTGCAGTTAAGAAGTGCCATTGTGATTCAGGAATAGAGCTGTCAGGCATAGTCCTTACGCTTTAGACAAACATGTCAAAAATATACCATGTGCCCACTTCTTTCAAAGGAGGAGAAAATGAAATCAGTGTCAAGAAGTCTAGACCCTTGAAGCCCATCATCAGTTGGGATAGAGTCAAGGGTTAAAAAGTTATTAAGACCTCAAGCTGGTTCCCATTGCCAGTCCAACTTTTGACTTCAGTATGGGTTGAAGGAGCACCTTAGAAAATAAAGAAGCTTTGTAGCTGATGGATAAGCTGTATGGCAAGCAGAAAAGATTACTGTAATATCTTGAAAGGACTGTTTTCTATCTGCTCTCAGAAGTTGTAATTAACCTGTGTAAGGTGAGAGCTATGTGTTATGAAAGTGAAAAGTGTCTGTGCTGTCTGTAGAAGAGGCAACTCATGTATTTTACTTTTAAGGCTTTCATTTTAAATGACAGTGGCATGATCTGTAACTGCAATATACTGCTGTAAAGCATCTTTACCATACTCTGTATTCTTCTGTGGCCGTTCCTCAGTGGGATCTGAAAGAATAATTCAGACAAATTTAATTTATTGCTGCTTCACAATTCTTCACACAATAATATGCTCCACTAATAGATTAACAAGTATGCCCTGCTCGCTTCCTTTTTATTAAAAAGATTTAACATATCCTAGAAAGTACCTTCCAAACCTCACAGTACTGCCCAGATCTTGCAGCGATAATGTTTCCTTTTCCTTTTCAGTCTTTTTATTACTATTACTCTCCTAATTTGTTGTCACACTCAGTCTTTTTTATAATTCCTAACATGATGCTGCCTTCAATCCAGCCCCTCCAGCAATCATACTATGTGGGTTTGATTTTATGTTATGTATATAATAATGTATTAAACAGGAACCTTAGAAGGAGTAAATCATTCTAACTTCACTGGTGTTGAATATCTGAACCAGAACGCATGTAAAAGTTGAAATTACTTCCCAATATCTCCAGTTGAAAGTACAGAACTCTTAGTTTATATGGTATCTAATATATAATGGGAAAGTAGGTGCAACAGTAATGTAGAAAAACTCAGTAGGTTTTTCCCCCTCTGGTATTATTAAAAATACTGTTTTGAAAACATGTTTTATATCCCATTTTAAATGTGAGAAAGAAGGTATCAGCTATAATTCTGTAAAGTTCTGAAGAATACTGAAGAACACAAGGTATTGTGGTGAGGTTAAGTTCTGCTGTTGATTAGATATTTGGTCTTAATAGAAATTAAGATACAATCTAATGTGCAAGAATCGTGGACTGTACTTTTTTATCTGATTATTTACCCTTCTGCTTTTGAAATTAGCTCTCTGATATCCCAAACTATGTTAATAAATTCTGCATAAATGTAATGTCAAAAGGTATATTCCTTCATCTCTTATGAGTCTTGGGAGTGTGAGAGCGCTACTAGAGCCAGACAGATAACTAAACGACATAGGGCGAGTTTTTTTAAACTAATAAACAATCCAGAAAATTGAGCTTTCTCTGGTTTCTACATATTTGTGTTAATGCAGATGAGCTATGTTTTATTTTTAAAACACAGCAATGGCGAAAAATCCAAGGACAATCTAAACTTGTCTGATGGGTCCATAGATTTTTTGCCACCCCCACCCCCCCCACCTTTTTTTTTAATTGTAAAAGATTCTGGTTTGTTTAAACCTTAGCAGATTCTGCTTACAAGTTTCAGTCTTCCAGTCAGGGATGAAAATCCACATGGCTTAAAGGGCCGCTTGTAAACAATAATCAATAAGCATCAAATATCAAGAATGAACAGCCAACACAGAGAGCATAACTAACTCTTTGTGTAAACTTGAAAGTGAGTATTTGCATATAATGAATATATTCAGAGGTATCATAAATATCAAAGAAAAAATGGGTATTGTAGGTTTTTTGCATAATCATTTCCATAGTCCCAGTGATTACTTTGCACACCACAAATTATATATTCACTGAAAACAAGGCCTAACTTATAAGCTTGCCCTTGAATTTTCCATCTATACCAAATAGTTTAAAGTACTTCTGATGCCACAGTGCAGTAATAGCTTTGTCCCCATTCATGAATTTTCTAGATTTGGCATTTTTCTCTTTAAGTAAATCTGTCTAAATGTCACTGATGTGTCATAGATCACATAACCTGGACTCCAAGGGCCAAGAGTTTAACTTTAGGCTCCAGTGCAAAACTCTCCGTAGTACATCCTCCCATGATTCTGCTTTACTAAGCATCCAGTCATGCCACGAGTTGCTTCTGTTCCATGTACATAGGACTCATTACTGTGGAAAACAAAGAATGGGAAGTTGTGGTGATGATGGTCAGGAAGGTGTGAGGTGCATGGCTTGGTGTCCGTCCGCTTGGGGAATTAGGAAACTGGGAAGAGCTATAAGGTACCTGTCAAATCCAAACTTATATCACAGCTTATCAGGCATAACTGCTCTGTCTGGATAGTTCTTCTACCCTTCTGTGTGTGCTCTGCCCCAGAGGTCTATTGACCTCCTTTTCCCTCCAGTCTTTTATCGAAGCAAAGGAAGAAACTACTGCAGTAAGGTTTTTCCGCTGTATGGAAACAAAACATTAGAAAACATTAGAAAAGTCAGAAAATTCAGCCTTCTGTATCTTAGTGTCTCTAAGAACCTGTTTTATTACATGCACATGACAACATAGGGCGATTAATTTATTTTACATAGAAAGAGAAGGATTTATTTCAATGTATGACATCTCTGATTTATTTTGCAAAATGAAGAATTCATTATGATATTTATCTTTAATTTTCATGGCAGTGGCTGTTATCAAAGTATGAGTCATGACAATCCCACACAATGGAAAGGCTGATGACATGTTGTACATCGGTCATAATCAACTGTAAGAAATTACTGATGTCGTCTCAGAACTGTCAGCTGTTACCTTTGAGGATTTTTATATTCCAAAATAAAGTGAAGGTACTGGAATGACATGAGGAGTGGAAGGGAGAGCCAAAGTAAGAACTTTTAGATCAAACCGCTTAACTTTAGTCTCTAAAAATAATTACGAGCACCTCGAGGGTTACAAAGAAACCAGTATCGGGCAACATGGATTTGTCAAAAACCAGTTAATTTCCTTTTGACAGATTAACAGGCCTTGTTGTGAGTTACAAAGCAGTAGAAGTCATTCGTCTTGAATGTAGTAAGAGATAGCTGTCTCTTGACATCTTCACAAATCAACGAGAGAAACATATTCTAGATGAAACTATTAGAAGGTAAATGTAAAACTCATTGATTAAATGTACTCAAAAGGATCTTACCAGTTGTGATGGTTTAGCAACGTTCTCCTGTTTCAGGAGAGTTTGCTTTAGACTGGCCAATAATATTATTATTCCCTGACATGACGTTAATGCAGCACTTTTCATTGGTTAAAAATTTTTGCGGGCTTCTTTAATTTTCGCGCCACTTCCGCTTTAAAAGCCGCGTGACGCATTTGCCTCGCGGTCTTAGCTCACTCTCTTTCCACCTCGGGAGAGCACCGGACTCACTCTCCTTCCACCCTGGGACCATATCAGAGCAACCCCCTCTGAACTCCAGCAGCTGCCGGGAAAAACCCTCACCA
>NW_010396509.1:0-539 GCF_000710305.1 Buceros rhinoceros silvestris
CCCAGGTTTAAGTGCAGATAATTCGTTTATTGAAGTCCAAATTTACAACTGAAGTTTACAACTTTTTTTTTCCCCGAAATAAAAGTTTTGTTTGAATTTAGGAAGAATAAATGTTCTTTTTAATAATGTACAGACTATATCTCTTAAATAAGTTAATATCTTTGAAAAAAGAGCAATATGTTCCTTTTTTAATGTTGCAGTGCAACTTACAACTTACACGTCTGTGCAATGTACCATGAGGTATATGCCCAGTGAGCAACACACAGTGAAGTTTTCCATTCATAAATTTTTCATTGTAGACACACAAAAAGTTAACAAGTTAATCCGTGATAGAAAAAACGCAGCCGGTTACAGTAATTCACACGGAACTCATCTGAAAAGAGGGGGAAAAGAAACCTAATGTTCATTGCCTATAGAAACTAGTGGATCATCTCTCAACATAGACAAGTATAAAATTAAAAATGCTGTTGTGGAACTGAAGAAATACTGTATTATCCAGGGGTTGAAACCTCGTTTTACCGGTATTGGTCTAGAGCGGT
>NW_010396509.1:620-34030 GCF_000710305.1 Buceros rhinoceros silvestris
GCGGTTCAATTCTCTCTCTCTGTGCCGTCGATGAGCGGGGGGACTCTGCTGCGCTATCGGGAGAGCATCCGCCCATAAAAGCACGTATGTAAGCGAGGCGGCGATTGTAGGAAAGTCGCAGGATGCTCGTAACCTCTGCCCCAATGCGGACACGTTCCCTGGCACAGACACGTGTTACTGTGACCTCTCCGTCCACCTCACAGCTGATTAGAAAAACAAGGCTGAAACATGGAAGATTACAAGTATTTGAAGCTTCTGACACTTCAAACTTTTCCAGATGGCTCTAAAATACTTATTTTTCGTAATGACAGAAAACATATTATTTATTTTAGAAAGAATCAACCACAACGTAACTTTGTGATAAATATAACAGTTCTGCCTCTAATACGTATATACATACTGCTTGTAAACAAAAAATGCCCACAGGTCATGGAGTCTCCATGATTTTTATACAAGGCGCTATAGATCGTTTTGTTATTGAAAACAGTCCTAGTGAAAGTTTGGTTTATCACCTCCTATTGCTACAGGAACAGTAAGAATGTTGATATTTACAAAGGAACAAAGACCATGGAGACCCCACAGCGTTATTTGCTGAAGATCGTGAGTCCGTGGGGTTTTCACACTACGTGCCGTCGGCGTGTTCGGCTTGAATTAACAGTACAGGTTGAACACCAGCAGTACGATCCTCTAGTGCTTTGGCATTTCAACCCCTGAATATACAAAGACATTACTACAGCCTACCTCACAGTTTAACGCAAGTAAAGTGCAAGCCATAGTACGAGGGTGTCATACATCGTCATACATGTAAGCGGTATCTAAAAAAGGCTCTATACAAGTTGTATTAGCTACTTCAGTGAACGAGACAGGAGTCACCTATGGCCCAGCAGTTAATGGTCTTACAAGGATATTTTTCTTTGTCATACAGTATGTGTCAAATGTAAAAGGTTTATTGATACTAGTGCATTTCTCTTACATCCTAACCTGTTTTCTTCTCAGATTTTTAAGCTGAAATCCTTGTTTCTCAGTAAAACAGAAGCCTTAACTGGTAATTTGGCCGGTGAACACGATTTGTTAAGACGTATTTCTTCCGTGGTTGCTAGTGAAACAATGCAGTAGAGTAGTTAACATGTACGATGTGGCGTCCTTATTTAATCGGCAGCATTCAGACAGGTGCAGTTACAGTTCTACGAAGATCTGCGTTGATACCCTCACCAGTGCCTGAGAACAACCCATACTCTGGAGACGTGAGGACAGAAACTGGAGGGCCTGGCTGGTCAAACAACGGCTTGAGGACGTGTTTTATCGTTTGTACGGCATTGCTGGCTTTCACATGCTGCTCATACGCTGGCATTAATGCAAACAGCAAAGTCCCTAATTGCCACTTTCCACGCTTGCATGTGTCTGATAAAAACAAACGGTCTGGCCTGCCTTAGGAATGAGTGTGGTTCTTTCCCCGAAGACAATGAGAGGCAGCATCTGCCTGAATTTTGTTAATGCTTTTAGTAAGAGTAGGTCCCAGCAGCGTATCAACTATCTCAAAAACTGATAAAAGCTTAAAGGATGTTATTTGTAATCCTCCTTCTGAATGTGGAACCATGGTATAAACTGTAAATGCAGAAACTAGGCTGCAAAAAATGCTTCTTCGTCTATGAGTTCTGTCACGAACAGAGTCACCTGCCTACGCGCCAGTGAACAGAGCTGCTCAGAGGTACGTTATGCCCCTGTGTAACAGGAGTAAAGGAAATAACTTTTAAAATCGACTAAGAAAATAGGATCTACTAGTTTCTCTTTAAATAACAACGTATTTTCCGTTCATCCACAGATATGGCTGAGGTTTGGTTTTCAGATGCAGGCCCAGATAATGCCAGATATCAGCCACGCGGTGTGAATTCCTCTGGGATAAGAGGGGATGGGGAATTATCCCCAGAGCAGTTTGCCTGAAAAAGCTTCTCTGAACCTCAGCTTTAATGAGGGAAACATTCTAGAAGAAAAAGAACTTTTTATTACTTCATATAATTAGCTAATATTGCTTCTTCAGTCTTTCCCATTACTACCCATTTTTTGTACTAGTGGTGAATAAAGACCATTTGGCAGCAGGGAAGATGAAAATCTCTGAAGAGATTTTAAGCTCAGTGGTCTAAGGCATGTGGGAAAACTACAAACCTACATTCCAAGCAAAAAGGCGTTGCTGTAACCTGCGCCCTTCTGTCTTCCCCAGAAACAGGAGAAGTTACAAATCCTGTATGAGACCAACTTACCACTTACGTCACTCACATTTTTTGGATCCATTTTGGAGCCAAGGACTAAACAACCCGCCTTTGCAGCACTTTGGACCCAACAGCTTGAAACGTTTGCCAGACTGTTGGTGAAACTTCAAAAACTCTGTCCCACCTCAAGGGGCCAACAGCCAAAATTCACCAGGCTGTAAACAGCCCCCTGACCACCCTGGTCATGGGTACCACTAGTGTTTTTGCGGAAGGGGAGGCTGGTGGTGCTTCTGTGAGTGCTCATTTAAGAATGGCTGAAAATGCTGCAGAGTAGCTGCGAGAGAGAAGAAAACATAAGAGAAACAACTTTGTTAACATCAGTAGAGGAGGACGGGGAGGAGGTGCTCCAGGTGCTGGAGCAGAGATTCCCCTGCAGGCTGTGGAGAAGACCATGGTGAAGCAGGTTGTCCTCCTGCAGCCCATGGAGAACCATGCCTTGGCAGGTGCTGATTCCTGAAGGAAACTGCATCCCATAGAGAGCCCACACAGGAGCAGGCTCCTGGCAGAACCTCCAGCCTGTGAGGTGTAGCCCACTCAGAAGAAGGTTTTCTAGCAGAAACTGCAGCCCATGGGGGACCTGCAGTGAAGCAGTCTGTTCCTGAAGGACTGTACCCCATGGAAAGGACCCACGCTGGAGCGGCTCAAGAAGAACTGCAGCTCGTGGGAGAGATCCCGCACTATAGCAGGGGGACAGTGTGAGGAAGGAGCAGCAGAGACAAAATGTTATGATCTGACTGGGCTTGATGATCTTAAAGGTCTCTTCCAACCAGATGATTCTATGACTGCAACCCTCGTTCCCCATCTTCCAGCGCCTCTGAGCGGGGAAGGAGGTAGAAAAGCTGGGAACAAAGGAATGAGATTGAGTGTGGGAAGAAGGGGGTGGTGGGGGAAAGGTGCTTTTAGTTTTGTCTTTGCTTTGCACTATACGACCATATTTTTAACTGTCAATAAATTAATTTTCCCCAAGTCAAGTCTGTTTTGCCTATGACAGTCATTGGTAGGGGGGTGCACTGTCTTTTCTCACTCCCAACGACCATATTTTTAACTGTCAATAAATTAATTTTCCCCAAGTCAAGTCTGTTTTGCCTATGACAGTCATTGGTAGGTGATCTCCTGGTCTTATCTCAGCCCATGAGCTCTTCCATCATATTTTCTCCCCGTCCTGTTGAGGAAAGGGAGTGAGTGCGTCTCGGTGGGCATCAGGCAGCCGGTCAAGGTCAACCCACCACAGCTGCTTTGTGGAGACTGAACTAAACAAGCAGGATACGTTCATCAGTTCTGTCTTTATGAATAATTACATCTCTTCCTGAATAGGACCTCTTTGAGATAATTTTCCACCCTATATTATGTTGAACTGTGGATTTTACAGTTCTTGGTGTATGAGAGATGTCTGTCTCGTGAGAAAATTATGAGTGACTATCTGTGTTTAAGTGAAATGACATCAGCAGTATTCCCATCCCCTTCGTTCTGCTTTGTAGAAACATTCTAGCAAGCATAGTCAAGGAAAACTGCGAATGGGTGTTTGGACTTCGGTAGCATTCAGAGCAATCTTTTCTCATTTTCTCCAAGAATACAAGCATTTTCTCCAAAATCTGATTGGTAGAAATCATTCTCAGCCAGGCAAGGAAGTGAAATACACTATGTGACTTGTGTGTCTTTCCAAACCAATCCGTACAGCTTGGTTTCCAAATGATGAATAACTTCACCCGCTTGCTAACGTACTACTAACAGTTAGTTAAAAATTATTGCCAGACATTACATAGTTTTGAATAATTTACTCAGTTCTAGATGCGAGTCTTTTCTAGAATTTAATTGACTAGGTCAGGATTTTTTTCAACATAATTCTCATCCTTGAAGCATCAGAGCGGATTTGAATTGTGACTCACAGTCACGCGTCACTTAAATTCACAGTGAAGAAACTACGAGAACCTGCCGTATGTACCGTATCCAGCGCAGATGGTTTTCTTTCACCATGAAATACTTCAAATTCTATTAAAATCAGTTTAAGTTGCAGCATTAGAGAACAACCAACATTGTTCTACTCGTATCCGAACCTCTGTGCCGTACCTGCTTGCGTACTGTCACTGACCGAGAGGCAGGCACCGTGCGTTGCAAACACAGTATCGGACTGGCGTGTACAGCATGCCCATAGGGCCGGACTGGGAGCTATTTGCTAGATGTACAGTGTACATTTTAAGGCACACTATAGGGATTGAGTTTACATTTTGATAACTCTGTCCTTTTATTTGCAAAGATGGTCACTACCTGGAAATGTTGCAAAAATAAACGTTCCTCTCTAAGAGTGGCCGGTGTTTTTATGTTTTCATCTTATACTTTTCTCAAGAAAAAAAAAAGTGTGAAAATGTGAACCTTAGGGTACTCGAAAAGTCAATGTCAATTACCATGTTACATTTTATATACATAGATATGTCTTTATCTAAATATATAAAATGATGTAGGAGCTCATACTATAAGCTTAGGTTTAGTACAGTACTTTAAATATACTGGCATTTATTTTCAGTTACACTTCTGCACTGCTTCTTCCTAATGCAGAGCTTGATACGGACATTGGTTGATAACAGCAAACAAAAAAAATTCAAAAAGAACCTTATTGTCTTATCATGCAATGTAGTAGGCATCCTGTGGCACTATTCTCTTATCCCGCTTATTTACAGTACTGCTGAGTACCTCGTCAATAAATATGACAGTGTTTGTCTTACTCGATTTGTCACGGCACCCAGCAATTATGGAGGATACGCGTCCTGTCACACGTGGGTTTCAATGAACGAGTGCGTGTGTGTCAGCATTGGTGCTGAGCTCGCAAGTTCGGAGGCTCCGTTTTGAGGCTTCACAGCAGCACTGTACTCACAAATGTCCAGGAAAAACTCATAGTTCTTTAGTTTCCAATCTTTAAACTTCTTTGACGTTATGTTGGGGTCATCCAGAAGGCTGTTGATCACTGTGAGGTCCCCTTCCTTTGCCTAGCAAATTCCAGAAAGACACAAGGCATGTCAAAACAGAATTTATGCCACATTTTGTATTTCGGCACTTTATTTCTTCTTTCATTTTTCATTAGGGAAACTACCAGGGACAGTTGGCTCTTTTCAGTTATTCAGGAACTAAACCGTTTGACAAGTCAGTCCTCGGTGCTTTCTACAACATGCCTCTAAAGAGTGCAAATTAATTTTAGTTTTTTCCTGTAAGCTGGAACGTTTGCTTTATTTTTGGTTTCTTTGGAACTCAATTCTAAAGCTACAAAGAAAGCCTCACCCATGGAAAACAGTAAGAGACTATGCTTTTACTAGTTTACATTGCTTATACACAGAAGTGACGATAAAGCCTTACTTTTAAAGTGCTCTTGAGAACTCTGATGTGGTGAAGCTTTTCATTGATCACTGGATCGTTACATCGCTTTACAAAAGACCTGCGGAACTCCTGCTTGGTGGAAGGACGCTGCTCTCCAAAAGCTGACAAACTAGCTTGTTCCAGGGATTTGTACAGCTCTTGCAGACCATCTGTGTTTTCTCCAATTTCCTTTATGTTTTCTGAAAGAAAATAGATAAAGAAACTTAACAACAAATCTACTCATTCAGATGAAGGCTCTAAAACCAGCAAGCAATACTGCAAACGCAGGAGAAAGTAACCCTGCAGCACAGCCTTCCCATTTGTTTTGACAGAACATGAATGTTTTGATCGGCCCCAATGCTGTGTTCTCAGCCCTACATCCAAGCATTTCAAGTACAAACCCCTGTGTAGTGATTCATGAATCTGCCAACATAACAATTCGACTGCAAAATCATTGCTGAGAATAATGGCAATATTGCCCCGGCTTTCAACGGCAGCAAAGAGGAACAGAACATCTCCAAAAGCTCACCTTCTGCACAGAAACTATTGTGCCTTCTGATAGGAACTTTCTCTTCTAGCTTGTCATCTGCTTCTTCTATGGACTTTACACATCCCTTAACCCTGACGTCTCTGTTTCGGGGAAGGCTTTGGCTGCGTTGCTTCTGTGGCCTGCTGTGAGAGCTGTGTCCCCTTTGACACTCCACCAAAGGGAAAGGCCCGTCCTGCTCGTAATTATGACGTCTTTGTACCGGTAGCGTTGCTTGTCTTCGTCTGTCCGGTGACATTCCAGGCCGGCCACTCACGTACTCTGCATCAGGAGGAACTGTCTGAAGGAAGTGGAGCCCTGAACTGGTTAAAGGAGTCTCTATCAGGTCCTGCCACGAGCGTCTTTCTCGGTAGGGAGGTCTGCATCCTGATGAGTGCGTGCTTCCTGCGACATCTTGTCGAGAGTCCTCGGCAGAAGAATGAGAATATGTTGATTCACTTGAAAAGTGTCGACCCTGTTTGGCTTCAGGAAATGGACTTGAAGAATTCACCTGAAAAGATACAAAAGCATCGGGACGTAAGACGACAGTTTTGAACCGACCCAAGAGAACGACGCTAGTGTAGAACATTATGTGATAGATACTAATAAACTGACTGACATGTGTGCTTTGGTATGTCGTAACGTGAACCTCTGTACACAGAACATAACGAGCAGTGAGAGCTTCTATGCCAGTGCTGTTTTAACCACTCCCTATTCTTGTTTTGCACATTCTCTGCCCACAGGCAGCTCCTGCTGGAAAGAACAGTGTAGCACTGCTACAGGTTTCCAGTTTACCCCCAGTCCAGCAGTGAAGACATCAAAGTCCCCAAAAGAAAATGAAATTGGATTTTCTTTCTTTTTGTAGGGGATAAGTATCCAGCCAAACAGAAAAAAAAACCAACAACTTCAGCACCCAGGAATATTTTTGAATTTGGGGGGACTGCTAAACTTCTCAAATTATTTTAATTAATTCTGCTGGGTCTGTGCGTAATTTTAATTCAAAAACAAAGAGAAAGGCAAAAAAGTGGAAAAACAGAAAGGGAGGGGCTTAACCTGTGTCCCAGTTGATAAAACAGCATCACATGGGTGAAAATCAGCCTGAACTTCACCCATGTGATGCTGTTGTCTCAGTCACTCTGTGGTTCTGGCTGTGTGAGGATCGTGTCATTCACGCTGAAGAAAAATCTGAAAGAAAAATAGAGAACAGTCCTGTCTGCGCTTAGAAACACAGAAGAGTTACAACAGCTGTCTGCGGTCCCTGCCATAGAAAGGGTCTGATTTGCTCCTAGAGCCTCTTCGTATACAAAATGGGTTTTCTCCTCATTTATCAAAACCTGTCTGTACACAGGACATTAGAAGCTGATCTCAGTTAGCACAAACTATCCCATCCGCCACATCCTTTCCATGTTCTGCAGTAAGACCAACGTTTGAATCGTCTGTTTGTACAATTAGGTGTGGTCTTTCACATCCTACAAAAAATGTCATATTTAGTGTGCAAGGAGACGTTTACCTCTGCTTCCTTTGTAACGGACTTGTTACAGAAACAGTCAGGTCTCAGCTTGTGAGGAACAGCAGTAATTTCATTCTCACAATGAGATCCATCTTTGTTCTGCCTTTATGGCAAGTAAATATCCCCAAACAAGGAAAATGCCAGACGAGGCACACAGGTATTTTTTTTGTGACCTACTGTCAAATGCAATAGCTGTAACTCACTGAGGGCGTTCGATGGTAGGTGTCACACAGTGTTGAAGAAGCTTCCTGCTTCAGGGTTAAAGAGCCATCGATGTCATCCTGGTCGCTCTCGCTCCAGTAATCTGCTAACAAAGCATTCCGGGATTCACTCACGTGCTTTTCCACAAGAAAGTGGGTCCCACGTTTTAAAAATAGCACCAGCACGCCAAGGCAAATATTTCACAGTCACCTCAGTGGCTTGGCAGTCACTGAGGAACAGGCTTGTGAAACGTCTGGCACCTGAGATGCACAAGTATGTGGAAAAACCTTCAAGTGTTTCAGGAGGACATTACAGAAAGCACCTAACTCCCACCGTACAGCAAACCCAGCTTCTGGACACAGACTTTCAAAGAGAAACTTCATTCGAGATGCCTAACAGAGCTGAGCCTCAACCCTTAGTTCCATGACATTAACGTAACAGGTTCCACTGTGGGCGATGGTGAAAATGAGAAGGCTCAGGCACCTCCTGAGCTCAGGAGATGTGAAAACAGCTCTAAAGCACATATTGTTCTGTGTTTGTGACCCCTTCGCTTGCTCGAGGGTGATGGGTGTACCCGATGGCTGTGATCTGGAAGATCATACCTCACCCTGAACCTTACGTTCTCTTTATCATTTGTTTTAAATATTTCTTCAAATGATTACTCAGGATTTTATTCTTGGTGGTGGTGGCACCAATAAATACAATTCTCTAAGGATTATGGACTCTTACAATAGTTGGTGTTTTAAAAGATGTGGTATGTGTGTTAATGAAGAAGTCAGTTACGGCATGTCTAACTTTGTTCAAATAACGAACAGATATGTGCTCGCTGCTCTCTTCTCCTAATTACAGTCACTGAAGCGTTACCTTCATCCGGGTGAATGTCCTTGTCGTCAGGTGTGTAACCAATTGCTGCGAGACCCAAGCGATTCATCCACCTGACAGAACAATAAAAAACGAGAAAGAGAGATACGTAAAAGGACCATCTAGTGCAAATCTGAGGGCATGCACGCTCTTAACATTTGGAGGAGTCAGAGACAACGCTCAGCCTAAAACGTGACCACCGTTTGGGCTGTTAACATCATGATCCAGATGTGTTCCGTGGTTAATAATTTCAAGTGAAGGGTGTTCTAGTTCATGCACAATGCAGATGTGCTGCTCCGCTCACATCTGCTGCAGGACATTTGCCTCGTGGAGTATCAGAATAAACGTGTACACTCAAAAATCTGAGACTATGAGAGTATTCCACTCGTTATTTTCTAGTCCAGGTTCATGATACTGGTCATCTAAACCTTTAGCCTTGTGGAGCTCTGACGGCCACAGTATTTTCCTTTGATTGTTTTTAACACAGAATTTTAGCTTTCTAAAACAAGAATTGGTAAATGGAAAGTGCCTCAATATTTGCATTTTACAGGTGCTGGTTTCTTTATTTGTCCCAAAATTAATTAATTTCATCAAAAATAAATTTCATTGTTTCATTAGGAAAATATAGTTTATTCTGGGGAAAAACACCGTTAGAGCTTTCTTTCTATAAGCTTACTGGATGTTTATATAATATGTAATTAAAAGGCAGGACAAAAGGAAATTAACACATAAAGAGGAAAGTCAATGTTCAGCAAACAGAAAACTGAGAATCAGCTTATTTTTGTCAAGATGGAAGTATAAGCAACGCGAAAAGCCCTATTATTCGCCATCTATACAGATCGGGATGCATTCTTAAGTATTCCCTTACTCAGAGACAAAATTATTTACTACATCCTTGATTTCCCAGTATGTTGCACATAAGTAGGTGTTTGCTAAAGCAGTTCTTTTTTCTTTTTAAACGTTGCAACGTAAAATTTGTTATGAATTATGTTCTTGGTTAATGAATCACATAACGACAGAAACACCTTTCAAAGGCTTCAGGACGGAGGTTAGTGAACGATCCGTACTGTATCGTGAGGCCAAGGGGTTTTGCAGATTAAACCAAGAAATCTAGTTGAAGTAATTCTTTCCTATTTGTACTAGAGCAGACAAGAAGCTGCTACGGCCCCGCGTGAATATATTATCGGTCTAGCAGCACAGGACGAGGAGGATGGTGTGCACAGCGAGGAGGCAGTGAGTGGGGGAGATATAAAAATAGCACAGAGTTCAGCTCGAATCGATCTCCTGGTCCAAGCGACGCTCTGCAGTTGCTCAGAGCAATGATCTTAATCTGAAATATTGGCTGTAACACTGACTCAGTGTATGGCCTTCAGCAAACCGTTCTACGTCTCTTCTGACGTTCAAGAGCATCCAAAGGGGACCGCAACATTTACTTCGTATGGGGAATTGTTACAGGATTTAATTTACTTGCAAAACTATGGAAATATAAAGAATTGCACAATAATATTACTTTGCCTTTCAGTATTAAAACAGAAATGAGCAAATTGGAAACAAAAATGGAAATGATGATTAGCTTTCACAAATGTCAGCTGCAGGGTTAGGACTGCTTGCAGAGATGTTGTTTGTATCAGCATGTCAAAAACTCGTCTTTATCATGAAGGAAGTAAATTTCAGATGGATTAACAGCTTTACAGAAAAGCTTTTCTGCAGTGCTCGCCAGCATAATTGCATTCAACAAACGGCATGCTGATCACTTGACATTTGCTTCTCTCGAAAGGCGTATTCTTTATGGCACTAATTGACATGACATCACACCCCGGCTCATTATTAAGCATTTGTATTCACTATTTTTTCAGCGGTTGTTCCTGAATTTCTAAACTCATTAAGCACTGGAGCAAAATAGTTTTAGTCATACTTTACCATATGCCTTTGGTAATTAAGCAGAATGCCTCGATGACTTCAACCACGCTTCTACTTAAGCAGCAATGATAAATTAGGACTTAGCACCATTTTCAAAGTTAAAACAGACTCGGCCATTCCCGTGGTCAGTACACGGAAATTTATAGTGTCTTAAATTTCATGCCAAATGTATCTTGTTGCTCATTGTTAATTTGTGGGTTTCAGCTCTTGGAAGCATTTATAGGTAACGGTCAAAGTGCTGATGTTAACCTTCAAGAGAACACGAGTGTTCTCAGCGTTCACAGGGTATCAATCAGCCTTACTCATATGGGCTCCATGTCCAAATCTGGAGTTAGCAAAAGGTAATCTTCTCTAAGAGGGCTCAGATTTTTCTCTTCTAAAGGGCAAGAAGATCCTCAGCTACAGTTACAAGTACTTTCTTACCTCATTTACCAGAATTTAGAGTGAGCTCTTTGTCAAGACAACAAAAGGGTTATCTGATGACATTCAGTGGCTTATAATGATAAAATCTCTTCTGATTAAAGACGAAGAATCTCAATTTTAGGTTTTGTGTTTTTAAGAAAAGCATGGGTGAATGTTTTTGAGGTTAATCAGGAGTTATAGAAGTGCTGAGATTACAGATCCTTTCCTTACATTCAACATTTTTTTCCCCAAGGAAGTGCAAACTCAGTTCAAAAGGAACACAGTGTAAACTTGATGAATTTACTTGATGAGCAAACCACTCTCATTTTTCAAGAAAACAGGCAGTTGAGTTATAAAAAATTCTCTGTGGAAAGCTTGGGAACTCATCCATTGGGGTCTGAACTCTGTGCTGAATGCCTTGTAGGCAAAGGCCAGGTTTTGGGAAGTCGACGGGCGCGTGTGTCAGAATGGGAGTCTCTGAGGGACGGGTGGCTGCGTGGTTAATTGAGGGTCATCGGTGTAGGACTGTAATGCCACATGTGACAAGCAGCTACCTACTGGAGAAAACCCCAGGAGAGGTTTCAGCTAATTTGCTTTATATAGCTGTACCCCTAATAGCGCTTTGCATTTCATGCGCTCCCCAAAAGACCCAAGATACTCTGGCAGCCGCACGTATGGCAATCTTACATGTACAGCTCCCCATATAGCGGCTCCCTGAGGCAGAAAGCTGGACTCCTCTTGCCCCCAACCCCCCACCTTTTTTCTTTGATGATTTAAACAGCCCCTCTCTTTTGATAATTAAACAGCACATTTCACCCAGGTTGAGTCCAGGCCACTCAGCGAAGCACAGGGTTTGCATTCTAGATGGAAGGTAGTGGTGATGCCATGGAGCCATATGAAATATCCCAAGGATACTTTGCTACTCCGTTTTACCTTCAGCATTGAACACCACCTCCGTATCGTCTCTCCTACCGAGGTTCACTGTAACAACTTCCAAGGGACCAAGAAGTGTGTTAATTGCTTTTTACTGCCTGTACCTTAGCGAACCAAATGCAGGGAAAGGTCAACCTCAGATCATCTAAATACATAAGCAGGTTTTGTACTTTGACTCAATGCTTTAAGTTCTAAATAAATCAGACGTGGCTTTAATTCTGCTGAGTACAAACAGGCACTGGTGCCATTGCTTTGGGTTAAAACAGAGCTGCGTTGTGGGGAGTTAAATTTACTGAGATAATGCTGGTTAGCACCAGGGGATTACAGCCCTGGGCCTCTTCCGAGAGTCTGACTCTACCCCCGGGCCTGGAAACGATGATTACAAAGGCACTGAGGGCAGCGATGAACTGAGTAGCTGTGACAAAAATCAAAACTTGATACTGAACAGTGAGTCACGCTTGAAATGCCCTGAATCATCAGAAGTACGTTCTCTTACTGGTCATTTAATAAAAACACTGGAAAATGTTAAACATTTGTTTGACAACCGGGAAACCATTTTGTGTCACTTCACTGTCCTAACGCACTGGATTAACCCCACAAATATGCCATTAGTCATTGTAGAAACGCAGTTGCTGTCACTGGCTGCTGTAATTTACTTCTGCCCAGCGTGGTGATGAGTCAGCCCAAGGTCCGGGCAGGGTTCTGGGCTTGAAGGCAACAGTCGTTCTCATAGTGGCACCACACTTCACCGCTTGGCTATTCCCTGCCACAGTCCAGAGTAAAATAGCACACATAAAAAACCCCCCAAAACCTGGACAATCTCAATTATAATGAATTTGAGGAACTATTTTGTTTAGTGTGGGAGAGTAGAAACCACAGCCCAAAGGGTAACTAATTTTTTTTAAAAGAAGAGGAACAAGGCTGTTATGTTTAGGGGCGTAGTTAAAACCGTTCCATAAATCCATGGAAAACCACAAGTTTCTGTGGTTCGGGTGAGTTTTATTTGCTCATATCCTCAATGCCAGATACACTTTTTGCATGTACAAGATGGCTGGTGCATAGAAGAAACTACTGGATTCCAGTGAAAGAGTAAATTAAGGATATACCCTGAAAAGGGGGAAATTCAAGAAAGAGTCTCTCCACTTTCACTGTTTCTTTCTGCTAAATGGTCCCTTAAAAAATGAAACCAATGAAGTATGGAGTCATTAAAGGGTAGAATAAATAAATAGTTACATGTTTCCTATCTTGCACCTTTTCATCAATCAATTATCTCCAAGCCTGTTGACATACAGCCTCTCTTGAACCATCTATTTCATACACAGAATTTAATCAGTGCAATTAATATTTCATTCCTGATTAAAAACTTCGGGGTTTGTTTTTTTTTTTTATTTCAGTGGGATAATCAGATCCCAGAATTCTCTGGAATACATAAAACATACCATAAAATTCTCTGCAATACAGAATTATATTTGAGAATTGATTTTCATACTTGTTATGCTGGTTTCTCCCTGACCAGTCTTTCATACTGAACACCTGAAAAATCAATACTTTTCTCATTTTGGTTCCTAAGGTACATTATTTGGACTATTTTTTAAGGTTATACAGGTAATATATTAATTTAACAGAATAAAGCTTCCTGAAATAGGTTTGGCTAAAACGATGCCTTGATTTTGCTTTACACAAAAGAAGCCCCAAACCATAACTGATGTCTCACAGTGAAATATAACTGAGCAGAGTCTTCTCAGCGAGCTCATCTCTCCAAATATATCAACCCTCAGCAGCCTGTAGTTCTGCTCTTTTATTTGTCACAGTTGCTGGAATCTGTTAAGTAAAATCATTCAGGGGATAAACCGTAAGTACTCTTGATTTGATAATTTGACATGACTCTGTTGATCTTGTTTCATGCATTGTCTTCTTAGATTTGTCAGGCTGGAAAAATATTTTAAAAGCCCCAGACAGCTTAAGTGGTGACAAGTGAACCATGGCAATTTATGCCCTTCTTTGCATGTGCATCTACTTCACATACTTAACGGTAATTTAATTTTTTTTTTTTTCAGCTTCACCCTGTCAACCAAATCCTCAGCTGTGCCTTTGTAGTCAGAAGCCTAGCTTGGTGTTCTGGTTTGTTTTTCTTTTTCCTGGTGGATGGTAGGCAAAACAGTTCACTGCTTCGGCAGCAGATGAATTGCCCTTCTGGTAACAAATTAAATAGCACCTTACTGCCTAACTGTGGCTGTATATCATGGAGAATACGCACACAGTAACTTCAGGATAGACTGTAATTTCATGTAAAACCACTAACAAACCCTAAGGAAATCTACCAAGACAAGACACAAAAACTCACTTGTCTGGAACTTCTCTTGCCCATCTTCAAACACTGTGGCAGCACTAACAGCTCTTGGGCAAATCCAAAAGGAATAGTCATTGTTATGTCCAGCTTGGGCTTTCAAGTTGAGACTTAAAGGAAGCTTTAAGATGAAAATAAGACACTGTCTTTGTTGTCAAAGGCGGCTGCTGGATTTCCCCCTATGTCACCTTGTCCTGTTGGATTTACCTTAGTGCTCTGGATAATTCATCAAACTTTCTGGGGATCCTCGTAAAGGCAAGTCCTGGCTGCTGCGTGCACCTACCGCTCCCTGCACCGACTGTGACGTTCTAACTGCTGCAGCACGTGCAGCCAGGCAGTGTTCTCCCGATAGTCCTTCTACCGTTCTTACCAAAGTACAGGGCAGGGATGGAAAGCTGCAAAAGTGAACCCAACCTGGATTTCTTAACATTTGATGCATGCTGTGATTTCACTCAGTTATTCAAGCTTCTACCTTAGCTTTGATTGCCCCAAAACCAAGCTTGGGAGAAATGAAACATTCTTTATGAGCAAGAGAACCGAGTTTGGTATGGCCTGAAAAGGTATGGGTGGGGTTTTTTCGGGTTTAAAGAGGAATTCTTTTTAAGAGGTGGGATGATTTATTGTGCAATCCTGTAATTGTACTTCCACATATTCTTAGAGAAATCAGATCAAACAGGCTAACCAATTCTGTTGAATGCCTGACTTATTGTGTACATTACATATTTTTATTACTAAAACTTCAGATTTTGCAGCGTTAATTTAGTACCCCTAGTAAAACATCACAGCGTGTGTCTGTAACGCACGTTCATTCATCACGGAGAGGCGCAGCGCTGTAATCACAAAATCTGCTCTATTAAATGCAGCTGAACTGTTTGACTCTCAGCAGAACCATACCAATCCACAGTGGTATTATTTACAACTGAATTTGATTAAGTTAATTCTGTAATTTAACCCACTCCAGAAAGCCACTGCAAACCCTAACTCCTCTGCTGCGCATTAGGGAGAAATCCACCCCAAATGCTAATTTGGATAATTGCAATTGTGTATTGCAAACTCCTTTGAACTCCTTTAGTGTAATGCTCTAGGTCAGTGGTTCTCAGGGGGCAACGGTGGTTCACAAGTCTAGGGCAAGTAGTTCATAAATTGTAGAAAGGAGGATTTAAGTGGCTGGCCAAAAAAAAAAAAAAAAAAATTTTGAAGACTTAAAGCTCGTGCTAGCCCTGGTGTAGCATCTGCCCCAGGTGGAGCACTGTAGCTCTGCTATTGCACTGCTCCCTCCCCTATTCATCGTGGTGTCACCAGCCCCTGGGGCCTGCAGCTAATTCTGATCAGAAAATTGTTTTACTTGTGCTGCAACTTAGCAGCTTTTATGTGAGCACGATAAATTAGAGGATTGAAGTGGCCTCAGGCACAGACTGTTTTTCCTGGATTTGAAACAAGTTTATAGGAACATAAAGGAAGAAGGGGAAAACCTGCTGTTTATGTTTACTTACAACACCACTGGGAATCTCCTTTTCAGGGATCTCTATTCAAAAAGTACCTTTCATGTTCTGCAGAATTATCTCCTTACTTTTCATCAGATGAGGACTAAGGAGTGAGAGCTCTCCAATAACCAGCGTGGCTGTATTTGTTCAAGAATTGCAAAGCTGGACAGATCTGACAGGATCCCTCTCCTGCACACTTCTCCAGGGACTCTCGTTTAAGAGGAGCAATGTCTAATAGCGGCATATGTCTGAATTTCTAGTTGCCAAAGTATTTTCTCAGGTGTTAGTTTATTTGTAGGTGAAGATTGAAAGTAAATTATAACTGTGAAAGATGCATTAATACAGCCCTACCATCTGATTTGGGCTAGATCTGTCAAGGCGACCAAGACGCCCAGAATTTAAGGAAGGCAGCAGAATGATCTTTAGTAATGAACAGGATGCTTTAGGGAAAGCCCAGAGTAACTCACTTGGTTATATTCAATACATAAAAATACAGAGGATATACACCCTAAAATTTTCTTATATTCAATAGAGATTTAATTCACAATACTTCAATTTTCAAACAGATTCTTTTTAAGATAAATGTTTTGTTAGAATCTTTTGGGTCTTTGCTTGGAAAATATTGGGAGTGACCCCTACAAAACCAGTCACCATTCTGTTTCAATGGGTAGCAGATAATTTTTACATTTTTTAATGAATGCAGAAGATTTATGGGAGTTATTAAAATTGCAAAGTTAACCCAGTAATTCACATCAAATGTGATGAAATTATTCAGCCTAAAATAGGACCTTTTTTAATTTAATATTTGGAGTCCATGATGAGATTGTAAGTGCAATGCACTGCATACTTCAATGACACGAAAGTTTAAAATAAAGTAGATACTGTAACTGAATAATAAATTCAACGCAAATTTCCTTAGGAGTATTAAAGCCATAAACAGGTTATGCGTGGTACGGTAATACATGAAGCACTTCTGGGAAATGAGGCCTTTAACAAGCTCAGAGTACCCTGTGACCGTGGCAAGCTAACGATGAGCTCATCAATTTCATTATTAATTCATTTCTAAGAACGCAGCTATGCTCGTGTAAGAGCCGACAAAACAGCATGAACATTAATTTTGCAAACCAAAGTCTGTCTGCACCATGCACCACAGCAGGCAAAATTCAGCTGCCACAGAGCAGCTCTCTGCTGCGTCCAGATCAATCACCACCCATCGGTGTAGAGTTCCTTCAACAGCAACGCAGAATTAACAGCAGATTAAAATATTCTGGAGTGGAAACAATTATTAACCAGTCAATGTGCAGTAAGAAACTGTAAAAACAGCTGGTAAAACAAAAGCTGCTGGTAAGTGCAGATGGAGGAAGGATATGCATTCCCCACTGAGTGAATAAAGAAATTCCGTGTTCCTCTCCCTATTAGAACTCCTTTCCTTTTCAGCATGAAAGATCTGCCCTTCTGTCAGCGCACAGAAAATCCAGTTAAATTTTGTGGTGACAGCAGGACAGGGAGATACCACGCAGAGGGTTTGCCCTGTTTGCTCAGATTACATTGATAGCAATTTGCTGGGAAGACGGAGATTTGTGAAATTAGTATTTTAAGTACATTTTTCATCTGTGAATCTTGCTTACTCATTTCAAATTTCACAGGGGATAGCTGGGAGAAGGAATTCCAGGAAGCGTGTAAAGGCTGCAGGGGATGCCCGGGGATTTGACAGAGGTGGCACAGTAATCCATCATGGGGCAGGGGAGTGAATTGCAATTACTCTACAGGAACAGCATTTCTGAAGGAAAAATACTGGAAGAATACTTCAGGGAGAAAGTTTACCCTTTGTCTCCTCTCATGGGAAGCAGACCCAAAACGTCAGGAAAAAGCCCGTTGTAAATTCCAGACTAACAATATGGAAATACAGCCTGGCACCTTTCCAGCGGTTACTCTCCACGAAGGCTGTGAACTGTCATAAAGACAGTTTTGTCAGCTCCCCAGTGTAGAAAAATCAATGAATATCGTAAAAGCAGTTTATTGAATGTATGTCAAGACTTCCTGGTTCTCCACAAGTCAGAACAGTTCATGGTGTATCAGAAAGATACGATCATTGGCCCTTCGACAACCCACAGCTATCCAAGTAGCTAAAGTCAAGGGAGAAACCACGTGCATTATGAACAGTAAAAGGTCCTCACACGGCGGTTTTGGACTACATCTCAGCCACGTTATATAAGTGACCAGTGGGACATCAACAACATTGGAAAAAATACTTTTTCAGCAAATTTATATCCTAAAAATGACAACAAGCCACAGCAAGATGCTCCTGAGAACTGAACTTCATCGTCCTCATCAGTGGATGATGAACTGGCCAGAACTGATTCCATACAGCCAGTCTTATACATCAATATGCTATTTCCTGAAGGGCCACATGAGCAACAGAATAGAAATGTTCCACTTAAAAATAATTTTTAGACATTAGTATTCCAAAGAAAAAAGTCCAGCTGTAACCTGTCTGTGAACACAAAGAACTAACTAAATCTCAAAAAGTTTCAGCAGCCTATGCCAGGAAAGATTTAAGACTTCACCGTGTGGTAACGCTGTCCCACGTGTCCTTGCTTTTTGCCTCAGCTGGGGATAAACAAACTACTGAAGGAACAGGAGGAGGTAGAACATTTGTCTCTGCCTTTGAGGTACCGTCCCGCCTCTGTCTAACCTCTCTGCCTTCATCACTGAGTCACAAAACAGAAGTGCAGAGCAATTCGGGTTAGAAGCGATCTCAGGAGGTCGTGTGTTCCCACCCCCCACCCGCGGCAAGGCCAGCTTTAAAGCTGGATCAGGGTGTTCAGGTCTTGTCCAGTCAGGTGTTGAATGTCCTCCCAGCACGGCCAAGGACGTTTAGAACCGCACAGCAGTGCCAACAACTGAACTTTGCCAGCCTCTGGTCCTTCTTGGGACACCGATGTCATGTGGAAAATTAGTTACTGCTGGGGTTTTTGTTGTTGTTGGGGTTTTTTCTTGGGGGGGTGGGTGGGGAGTGGGAAGTATGGGGATGACACAGGGAGGTTTTCTATGGTGGGTTTGGGGTTTTTTTCCCCCCAATTTTGGCATGAAATAAATGCATCTCATTAGTTCAATCCCTTTCTTGTTAAAAAAAAAATAACTAACTGGTTTTAGGTCATGTCCCATTACTGCGGGTTGTCACCAGAGCTAACTCTAAAGTATCCCATCAGGTGGGTGTGCTCTCAGGTATGAGCTTTGGTATGTAGCATTGTTCTTATACACCAGAAACACTTATCCCACATTAAGATTTCTAGCCTTGACTACTGGAGTGCCATGACAAAGAGGAAACATAACTTACCGATTCATTTCCTCCAGGCAGTCTGTCGCAAAGTAGAAGCTCTTTATTTTGGGGTGGCATGCTTTGAAGGCGCTGTAAAATAAGCAGAAAGAATGAAAAAACACCTTTTCTTTCAAAGAGTTTGTCTTCAAATACACAAGACTGACCTGCTTCATGGCTCTTCAGCATGCCACAGGTTTCATAGGCATTTGAACCTTCTGTCTGAACTCTTGTTGGATAAATTTATAGATGGTTTCCTACTGATCTGATTGCAACTACATTTGTGAGCCTACCTGCTACTTTGTAAAAATTTCAAAAGCCCTTGAATGACTTAGAAATGTAGAACCTTTCACTACTCAGTGATGTTACACATCTCAAAATTTCTCGGGTAAATTTGAACAGTCTTACTGAGTATGTTTAAGTTAGCTGTATTCCAAAGATCTCTTGAGGAGTAACGGTTTGATCCCTCCACCTCTTCTCATATATTGATTGAGATGACTCCAAGAAATACAGAGGGCTGCCAGGTTATGTGTTGTAACTGTCTCATATCTTTATGGCCACTTTGATTCTGAAGATGTACATGAATTTTACCCAGATTTTGTTTGACGTTAATAAATGATGAAGAGAAGGAATATAAAGACAAATAACCAGCCAGTAATTGCATTCAACTGGAGACAGCATTCTCAAATACAGCACTCTCTAATTTTCTTTTAGTCAGAAGACTGTAGCATCTCTAGAATAAACTGAGAGGAAAGTTTCCTAAATTTGATACAATATATTTTTAATCCAGAATTATAATCTTCATTCAATTTGATTTTAACAGACGCAATATGGAAAATTCTAGGGAATATCAGGGTTTGGGAATATATTTTGCTGGAAGTAGTCAATCACAGAATCATCTCTAGTCCAACCCCTAGTAATAAAGAAGTTTCCTGAATAGTTTTAACTCTTTATGTTAAAAGAGTTAATGTTTATCTTAAAAGAGTTAATGAGTCTTTATGTCTTAACTCACTTCTAGTTCCAGCAACTGCTTTGTCAGGTTACTCTAAAACCAGCCACATCCTAAGTACTTTTCATCTTAATCTACTAAAGTTTGCTGGATTCTTCTTGCAATTAACACGAATCATTAATGATTCTTCATCTTCCACCTAGCAAATAACACAGCTGCCGATATTTAAATTTCAGTTTAGACCTTATGTTTACTGTTACATTATAATTTGTGGTCAGTTCTGTGTATCTCACTGGGTTTTTTATTGCACAGTTTGCTCTCTCAGATAGCTTTTGACTCAAGAAGTCCCAGTCATGTGGGTCCCCCTTCCCTTGGTGACTTTAAATTCATGCAAAGTGTAATTTATAGAATGAAGTTCTTTGTGAAGTCAAGTTAAATTAGAAATCTCTGGAATAGTTCCCAAAGCATGTCAGCTTTAACTTAATTTTAAAAGTCTTTGCTGTTTTACTGGTGTATATCCTTGGCTACACTGACCTGAGGTGCTGAACAGCAGCATGACAAAAGGCAGCTCTAAGACTGACATTGCTCTGTGCGTCGCTAATATTCCTTCTCCTTCCTCAAATGTCAATTCCTTCACCAGGCCAATTCAATTGGGTCAGGCTGAGTGCGTAAGACATGGTCCGAGTCTCGCTGCAGGCTGGCTGGGTGCACACATCACTACAGTGCGTTGTGGACCATTCAGACTACATGCATGAGGTAATCAACAGGCTCAAGATCTTACCGCAAAGATGATTATCGTTCACTTAAAATTCTTTTTATTAGTGCTTTTTTATGGTAGAATCCCTAAGTGCTCTCTCAGTTGAGCAGTTATTTGAAAACTGCCAAGGACAATAATCATATTTCTACCAGTTTTTTTGTGTGAGTATAATTAAAACAAGTATTGCCATCAAGGAAACCACAAGCTCAGAGCATTACAGACTATTATTTTGATTAGTTGGCAAATGTTAAAAACCTCCACATTATCATTCATAACATTTACTTTAAAATACTGACATTTATACGGTAATTACCAGATTTAGGAGTTAGATTAGGAATCATTACATGTGGCATTATGAAAAACCTGTGATACAGCGTTTCTACTATTAATAGCTTAAACGCAAATGCAAATAGTAATTACTATGATTAATTACAGTTTTCAGAGACAAAAATGGAAGCTGAACCTTCACCTGATTTTCTTATATATATTACTAACCCAAAGGCACACAGTAACAGGCTTTCCTAACTAAAGTTCTGCAGAAGAATGAGGAGACAGCAGGGCTGGCTGTCTTTGGGTGCAGTTTCCTTTTTCATGAGGTTACAGCTATGTAAAGGGGAAGTTTACCTTCACACAGAGTCATCACAAAACGTCTTAATTCCATAAAAGACTACTTGAGTAGTATTTAAGTATTGTTTTGGCCTCTGGACGTTGCTATTCCACTGCAGGTCCCCATCTCTGGAGCGCCTTGTAGTTTGCAAGTGGGGAATCCCAGCTAGGAAGGAAGCTTTTCTGGTGCCCACTAGATGGCAAACGCTTGTTAATTATATCTACGGGCTGGTAAGATCTTAATGCAAGATATTTTGATCATTATACAGTTTAAAGTATACCTGATCAAATTCATGATTTCCTTTACCCAATTAGTATAATATTATTTTAGTGTCAAATATTCTTATTATTCTTAGTCTCCTGCTTCTAAACGTGGAAGTTTTACTCCCCTCTTGCCAGCTGACTGCCAGCGACTCCAGCTGCTCTAGCAAAACAGTTGACACCGGTCTGTGAAAAAGAAATGTGACACGGTTCTGTGCATGTCTTTAGGACACAGAGCGGTACGTTACACAGCGCTAATTACACAGTAATTAACACATACCGTACCTCCTTACGGAACTTATGTTTTAACACTCAAAGTCACTACTGAATAACCCCACTGCTCTGTTACACTGTTGAAGCATGAGAAGCTGTTTTCACAGCTGTATTTTTGGCTGCGATGTCAGCACGCTGTTTTCAGCCAGTTCGAACTCTGTGCCTCGTCTCCACCTTCCAGCGCTCTGTTTGCCCAACCGTCTCCCAGTTCTGAGATCTAAGTATTGGCTCGAATTGGAGAGGATTATGTGGGGGATCTACAGATTCTCATCCTCTTGATTAATCCTGTTAGAATATCATCACATGATGGAGTTTCTGCTGGTAAATAGGATTATTCTCCTAGACAGGAAATTTACCTAAATAAAAACATTACAATGCCAATATTGGGGGTTCAAAGCCAAGCTGTTAAAAGTTAGAACATGTCAGCGTCGGTGTGAGAAACAGAACTGAGATGTGGCTCCACTGTGCTCGTTGTGTGATGCCACCTATGACTGGGTACTTGAATATTGCATTCTCACAGGAACCCTCCCTCGATTACTGCTTCTTAGAGCGAGAGTGGATGTGCTAGAGAGATGAATCAGGATTACACACCACATAAGGCCATTTATTGGAGGACTCCTGTCTCAGATGTTAGGGAATTCGTGACTTTGCCATAAAATGCAGAAAGAGTAAGAAGTTTTTCAAGGGTAAATCAGTGAAATGCTGGAGATCTTCCTGCTTATGCCAAGGAGTTCTCATGTACTCAGTCACAGCAAACAGAATTAATAATTGGTTACTGCACGAATGCTCCTTCTTATCTTTCTGCCCGATATTCTGATAACTGACTGCAACGTTGAGCACTTACAGCTGCAGTGATGTCTTGTACGGTTACCTGTTTACATACTCTGAACAAACCACATCTTTATTGTCATGAAACAGAGATCCAGAGTCTGTGGAAACTTTTGATTTAAATTATTTGCAGTTCTGTTTCTGGGCTGCAACGTGTGACAATAAACCCGTCTTCATCTCCCAGAAGTGTCACAAAGATTATCATGAGGGAAGCGTTTAGCTACATTAAGATCTGCAGAAAAGCCTCCAGGAAAATAATTCTAGATGTATAAAGAAATACGAATAATGCAGCAGAATGATACCTGTATTTTCACCTTTGGCTTGTTTTGGAGGGCCCTAAACTGGGTGCAGGAACCAAGATGTGGTGTAACGAGCACCGAGTGTAAGGGAATAACTACTTCCCCCAGCCAGGGGCTGCACTCCAGTGAGCGCAGCCCTGGGAAGCTGTGAGCTGTCTTTCCTGTGGGTGCCCGCTGGGGATTCAAGTTTGGTTTGCTGCCTACTGAGGGGGTCCAGTTAATTTCAGAAGTAGTAATAGCAGGCGTAGCAACCTTTAAGATACTGCTTCATGTCTACATGTTCCATATCAATGACACTGATACAGAATTCTGTACGCAGATCCAATATGAAGTGCCAACATGGCATAGGCTCTCATAAATTTAAACCTATATTTGCATGAATCATGCAATGAAAATTTTCACTAGGTGGGGACTTTCGAAAGTTCGGGCAAAGCACTAGTTAGTGATGATTAATTATGTATGTAGTTCCATTAATTTTTAGCCTTGTGGATCAGCTTCATTATGGGGCATTATAATTATCAACATCTTTGAAAGTAATATGAGATTCTTGTCATGCCACATGCCACAAAAACTTAAATAACTAAGATTTCTAATGCATTTTTAATCATGAAGATGCAGATACTGCCTAAAAGCTGTGGAAAGTTTTTCAGTGTCAACAGAAGAAACTTCCTCTCGCAGGGACAAGGTCGTTCCACATCCAAATATAGCCTGGAGAGCTAAACCAGTCTGAGACAATGCCATGATTCGTATAATAATCAGAGTACCTTCATTAAGTGCATTAGTGAGGCAAATCATCAAACCGTACAGAATAACGTGTTCAGTCACTGTACGTTCTCGTGAAAGCTCTCTCAAGGCGATTTTATTCAGTGTATGCTATGGACATCAGTAACAGTCATCTATAAACCAGCCCTCTCCCTCTAACAGAGCAGTGGGAAAGACAAATCTGTTCAGATTCTTCAAATCCTTTCGTTCAGTAAGGTTTGAACGTGTCACATTGATGGCTCTGATAACAGCAGAAATTTGAGGGGAAATTCAAGCTGAGTCCCCAGATGTTCTTAGTTTTGAGAGAGCTGAAAAAGCTAGCACTGTGACTGTAGCTGGACTTCTTCATGCACTAAAATACTAAGTGCACTTTTGAGGTAATTTTAATTATAAAACATAAAATTATGAACCCACCAAAAAAGAAAAAAGGAATAGATTTCTTTCCCCTGTCCTTAGTAACTGTAACACTGGATTTACTTTCTCTGTGTCTTTCACAGGAGCAGGTAAAATAGTGGCAAACGTAAAGTGTGGTTTTTGTGATGGGGGAAATGTATAAATGATAGTGCACGAAGGAAGAAATCAAAGGGAAATTCAGCTCAGCAAACAACGGGAATACTGTTAATGTCTTTATTACACTTCTACCCCTGGATCTGCCTCTTTTTGAAAGGGTTCAGAGCCTGAAGTTACTTAGGTTTCACCAGTGTGCAAAGTTTTAGTTACTGGGACTTTTTGTTATGCATATACCCTACAGAAATTGTTCTCTGAGAAGTGTTCTGAGCAAACGTGTTCTAATGCTTCGAGCAAAGCTCTGGAAGCTATTTCTAGCTGTGCACAATGACCTTCTGTTTGATCTTGGCTAATTCACTGAAATTTGTTAAGTGGTTTATATTCTAAAAAAAGGGTATTATTTTTCCTGTATTTTGTTCAATATCATTATTAATATCCACTCGTTCCTCAGAGGAATTTATAGAGTGCTCATTCATGTTTAACTTGTATAGTGATAACCTCAGCTGAAAGGAGTAATAGAAGTGTAAATGCACCGCCTTAACTCTCAGACAGACAGTAATAACACCTCCAGACAAGAACAAGCAATCGAAGAGGTTTGAGCTCCTGAGGAATAATTGACACATTACTTACTGTTTTCGTCTGCATTCAATTGCTCTGTCTATCCTGAACTCAGGTAAACTAATGAATCCTTCTGCTTTTTCATCCTATCAAGAGAGAAGAGAAAATGATGGTGAAGAAGAGCAGAGAATTAAAGAAGAGAGAAACGAGCAGTTGCCATTCGGGTCTTACACTAAGAACAACCATCCAGTCAGTATTTTGGATATTTCCCCCATAAAATTTTCACTTAAAAATGTATTTACTTCATTACACAATGTCAATGACTTTTATGAAGAAATTCAACTGACAGTTTCTTAGAGGAGGCTCAGTCATCCTCACCCCCATTTGCTGAAGCTCACAGAAAACCTTTCAGCACCAAACAGAGCACCTGAAACAGCACTCAAGACACTGACAGCTGCAGAGGAGAATTCGCAGCTGCTTCATCATATAGTCCACATTTTAAACCTGTTTTGAGGATGCTTCCTTTCAAAGTCATGATTGTGCAGACCATCTGCCCTGCCAGCAATAACTGGGGGGGTTCCTACTGTGATTAAATGGAAAAGTAGTAGCTAGAAAGTATCTGTTGTTGTTTTTTAATTCTTCTGGAGTAATTTCCCAGGAAAAGCAAGAAGACATTAATGGCAGTCAGATTTTTGAAAAGTATTAGCAAGCGTACTAAGAATTATGACCTGGCTGTAAACAACAGACTGAGAATCAGCGGGACACATAATGACCACCTTGCATATAACAGGGTCAAACAAATTGTACAACAAAACCTGAAGGCCTTTATCACCCACAGCCTGAGACAATGCTGTTGTGGGCTGGCAAGAAAATACCAAAACTGAGGATAGCTATGCTAGTAAAATTGTCCTCTTGAAAAAGAATGGAAAATATGGAGCGAAATACCAGTAATCAAAGCAGGCTGCACGCAGACAGTGCAGATCAGGCACCGAGGCTCAGTGTATGAATGGAAGAACATCAGTCTAACGATTTTTGGCTTCTCCTCTCCATTATTTTTTCCTGCATATATGCAGATTGCACAAGTGTAGGCCCAGTGATTTTCAATAACATTTCGCCAAGAACAGCATTTTACACACGAGAAACTGCAAACTCCCGACTAATTCAGCGAAAGCAAGAGGAACATCTATATTAGAATAACTTTCAGATAAAGAGATCTACAAATTCAGATTTTCACATCTGCTTCACAGAATGCTCAACTCACATGAACAGTTACGCTGCCTACGTCCTCCCACACAACTGAAGCCGAGGAGGGCTGAGTGTGAACGCTGTGTTTCCACATAAATACTGGCTGTGGAAAAGTATTAACTACTGATGGGCTCGGTTCTTTAAGAGTGCCTTGAACATCTGCTGCTTTATTACTCTTGGGTATAGACTTGGAGACTTTAAAACATAACTTCAGTTGAAATATTTTCACCTAGAGCGACCCAGACCTGGCAGTTAAAGGGACAGTTCACTGACATATCCTACCGTGTAGTGAAAATAGACTTTAGTAAAGAAATTATAAAGCTTAAGGTTTCATTCTGGCTTTCTCCAAACAGAGAGTATACTTACATTCTGGTTTGTGTACCAGTATAAGGACGAATCCTTCAGAATAAACCAGTACTTTTTCCATTTCTGTGTGAAATAACCTTTGGCATCCTTTTTCTTCCACAGCCAGCCTTCGCAGTCTCCATGCCCCAAGTCTTTGCAGGAAATCCGTCTTCTGCTCCCACTCGTTAGAGAGCTCCCTGGGGACGTGAGAATAGTGTGAGACGTCTCACTGAATGGGAGAGTGAAAAGAGAGGTTCTCATGATAAAGGCGCTACTGAATTTTAATGATGGCTCCATTCAAAATTCTTTCAGCCGCATCCCCTCCAGTTTGAGGAGAGGAGATTGAACGAACAGTTTCCCAATTCAATAGCACTCTGCAATTTTGGTTTCAGCATGAATACAAAATAAGAAGGGCCTGGTTTACGTAATGGTTTATTTAATCTCTGAAGGGTTCGTGCCTCCTAGAGTTGCATTTTTATCTGATAGGATGGGCAGCATCATTGCAAAGTGAAACTGGATTCCCGTAGCCCTCGATCTGAAACTCGGTGCATAACATAATCCGCACGCAGACGTACACACTGGTTCTCCCTTACACCTTCTGTTACTATTTGTAGCAATAGAAGGCCTGTCAAATTCTGGCAGTTTTTAACTCAATTTTTATAGTCAATAAAAAAAGAAAGATCATCCACTTTCATAACAATGCACATGCTTAACACTTATTCTATCCTGAATTTAACTGAACAACAATAGTTAAACTTTACTTCATCCTGTTCAAAGGCACAGCACTGGGAAAAGTGGAGGTTTTTTTGTCATTATTTCAATACAGCCTAATTGAAAGGCTTAAAATTTTAGTGTGCCTTGTAGATATCACCAAGAACAGATTTTTTCCTAATTATTATATCATTTTTTCCTGAAAAAGACTCTGTAGGAAATTTCTTTAAAATAGTAGACATTTTTTTCTGTGAAAAATCTTTGAATTGCTACAATAAATATATTTGTTGCACAGCTGTGAATCAGTGAAGAAATTTAGATAATATCAAAACGCCATCCTTTGTTCTGCAACATTCTACAACCAAGATCTTAACAGTTTGCTCTTTTTAGCATAAGATACTGTGCTGTGCCCTGGTCAGGTTTAGAAGGATCAAAAATGTATTGTACAATAAAAGGAAAAATTTCATAGAGACGAGACTAAACCAACAAACGGAGTAAAAGGATCTCTACTGGCCATATACTTTGATATGAATATATTGTGCTGTAACTGTTCTTTACATATACATTGTTTTAACAGTCTCAAAAAGGCCATGAATAAAGAGAGCAGAAGGAAACGGCAAAATATACAGATATACCTTTCTTCTGCTGAAGTCAGAGGAAATTTTATCACCGAGTCTAGCGATATTATGCCTTATAACACATTTGTTTGGTATTTTAATTTGGTGTTTACTAGCAAATTTAAAAGCTTTAGAATTAAGTTGAACTTTGGCATTTGATCCAGCTCACTGATGATCAGAGCAGACATCTCACTTTCCAGTTTCAAAACTTTAACTCAGGTAAGTTACCTTTTGACCATTTTCTGCTTTTTACCCTGAGGGAGGCGTAATGGAATGACTGCAAGAAAAAAAAACAATTATGAAAACCCATTGCAGGTAACAGTAGTAACGTGAACCTGCTGGCATTTACTATCATCTCCATGGTTATCGCAGGGTTAGTTATCATACGGTCAGTTGGCAAAGGATCTCGGTGTTGTCGTTTTTCTCTTACTATTGTTATAAACATCATAAAGAAAACAACACAGTGCTAAATCTGCAAGTTAAAATCCCCCCCCTTTTTCCCCAATAATAAATTACAGTTGCTATCAAACCATTAAGGATTCTTTCCATGAATGGTTATGCAGTAGTTTGAAAACTACAGATACAAACTTATATGAATGGGCTAATAAAATGAACGACCTTGAAGTTTGTTGTAAGCATACACGAGATAGTTCTTTTCGAATGAATATGTGTGTAACTATCCACCACAAACATTACATAATTAATGTGCAAAGTCACGTGTTCAGTGACGCTTCAAAGTCAGAGTCATTAGTTGTTTCCAACTGCAGGAAACAATTAAGCTGGTTAGGGTTGGTAGGCTTGACAGAATAACTCTGAGGAGAAAAAAAGAAATTCTCTCTTTTGTGGCTGCATTATAAAATCGTTACAGATTCTGAAGAAAAATCTAAAAGCATCTCATGATTTAAGTCTTTTAAAAACAGCAACGTTACTCCAGAGATGCTCAGGTTTTCCCTCAAAGATGTAAATGCTGTGGAAAGGTTTCAGATCAACATGGTGAAGTAGCTGGCTGACAGGTAGGTGATGCTGCCAGTCCCAGCAGAAAAACCAGCAGACATTCCCAGCGTGATAAACCAGCAGGTCCAGGCAAAGAGCAGCAGGGAAAGGGGCATCTTTGTGATTTTCTTGATTTTTCCTTTGTGATAGACGACATTCAGCTCAGAAGAGGGCTGGGAAGAAGGGTGTCTTGGTTGCTACAGGGATATCTCCATGCTACCCTAACTAGCGCTGTGACTACAGACCACCACCCTGTCCCAGTGACCTCTGACTGCTTAACCTATCATGTGGGCAAAATGCAGACGCATGCTGCAAAAGTCCTTATGAACAACTGTCGTACAACATTGGAAATAAGTGTTTAAATGTCACCATATTAAAATTTAGAACAATTGAGAATTATCAGTAAAATAAAAAACATTTAAATTTAAGATAACGAAGGATTGTGGCTTAGCACTATGGAAAAGCAACAACTGAAGACAGGCCTGCAACTGTTGGAGAGGCAAAGTTTGTTTTAAGTAAAAGCGGAGGAGGGGGGAGTTGTTCTGCACGTGCACAGACCTACTGGCAACCCTTCTGCAACTTCACCAGTTTACAGCGCTGAACAGCATGAACATGTTTGAGTGACTTGCAGAAATCAGCAGCTGGCTCCCAAGAGAGCAGGCTCAGCCACCAGCAGCTTCCTGTGGTCGGCCTGTCTCCTACCGGGCTCCCAGTCGGTCACAGTTTATGGATGCTTCACAGCAGTGCTGTAATTCTGACAGGTGACATGACCTGATAGCTGCAAATTTATCTCTTTGTTTCAAGCTCTAGAGAAGACGGAGATTAATGCTTGCTGCTGTGCTATAGGAAATGGAGTAAAAACCGGTACAAAAAGAAAAAGCACTACGAAGTCTGTGAGCAAGCGTTAAAGATGCACAGCAGCACTGGGGATTACTGGTGTATGGCAAACCACAGCAGCAGTATTGGTCAGTTGTACTCTGCCAGGGGTTCTGTGGTGACTGGGACACAATCCCTGAAATGTTCCTCTTTCTGCATAAAAATGCATTAGGGCAAAGCAGGGATCTATTTTTGAAAGAGATTGCCAAATTTGTCCACAATTTAGCTAAAAAAAAAAAAAAAAGTAATGGAATAAACCCCTATGATTAAATTACAGTTTTCATGTGATTAAATTTAAAACACTGCAAGAAAAATGGAACGACTGGAGGATATACACATTAGGATACTCAGCAGCAACTGGTATGCATCAGTCAATATAAACATTTTAAAAAGAATGAAAATATAAGCACAACAAACCAAGGAGAGCTGAAAAGAGCAGCTCTTCTAAAAACATCAGTTAATTAGTCATACTCTGTCTTGTTTATGCACACACACAATGGATTCAAAGCAAGAAAACTAGAGAAAGTGAAAGGTTTGCAATACCTTGGGGATCAGTACTTAATTAGCAGTGCTAACTTACAAACTTCATTTTCTGAGAGATAAAGGAACTACGATATAATTAACTTTGTGGTAAACCCTGTCAGAAAACAGTCAGAACTCGCAGCTTCAGAATGACTCAGAGTTGCTATGGGAAACGGACAGCTGATGTGAGAACATGCTGTGGTCCTCAGCCCCTAAGTTCTCGTCTCAAAACCGCAACACAAGGTAGAATGGGAAACCAAGCGTGCGCCCTCCCTCCCACCCCAGCCCAAAAGGCAGCACACCACGGGGCAAAAAATAGTGATAGGATTGAATTGGTGCTGCGTGAAGTTACATAACTGAGACCGCTTGGTATCAATTTTGAAGGTCTTAACCCCGTATCTCCCCATCGCAGTATTCAAACTACTTAAATATTTTAAGCGTTTTTAATATTTTCTTTGCCTTCAGGGAACCTTCCCTCCAGAAGCCCCTTCTGACCCAGACATTTTCTGACATTCTTCCCCCTAAACCAGCCCATAATTTAGGACACATACTAAGGTTCCTACTAATAAACTACACGCCGACCTGCCCTGGTTTCAGGAGCCAATCTCCTGAATATAGAAGTTATTCCTAGTTTTTCATTTTCAGATGTTTCATAATACAGACAAATGTCAAGATTTGCGAAATCTTAAGTATCCTTTAAAAATGTGACGATGAATTGAACAGTCCGGGTTTTGTTTGTTTGTTTAAAGTACATTTATACATCATTACCTTCCTCATGGATGTGCTTCCTTGATGGTCGATGGCAGAACTTGCATATCTAGGACAGAGAGGAAGAAAGATGTCAGATAACTACAGAAGTAAATAACGTGAATAAGCAGTGCACGCACACACACACGCTCTAGGCATTTCCACGGGTCTGCTCACGGATGTAGTCACGTGTCAAAGTTCTCCGAAATACAGCACCTGAAATAAAAGCCCTTTGGCAATATAGCCATCGTTTTCAGTGAACAGTGCTGAAGTTATTCAGGAACACAAGATCATTCTTAATATTCTGACTTAAGGACAGATAAATCAGCTGAGAAGAACTGGTTCTGATTCAATCGCTGGCCTAAAAATACTCAACCATGATCAGGTGAGATTCCAAAGCGACCAGCACAATTCCTCCCCTCCTGGGGACCACAGTCTTAGGAGACATAAATCACTGGATCTTTGTTGCAGAGCTAACTCTCATCTGTGCATTTCTTTCAGCATCAACATTTAACACAGGTATAGCGGATTCCCAGTGTCCAGACTAAAATGGGAAATAATAAGTATTTTTAAACAGGAAAAAGGTAGAAAAACAAACAAACAATTTAGCAATTGGTTTTAAAGTGTAATTTGCATTGTAAAATCTAACAGCTTACAGATACGTATGTGAACTGATATTAATTAACACACAATTAAAATTGCTGGTATTCACGGCATCCCGCAGCAGAGTTCCAATGCCTTAGATACCAAACCTGAGCTTTCTCCTGAAGAGAAAAAGGAGGGGTGGGGAAACCTTAAAAAAGTCATGTAAACAGAAAAGCAGTGCACGAGCGGGCAAGGGGCTGAGCAGGGAAACAAAAATGAATTGTGAACATTTTTAACATATTCGCAAATTCTGTCGGTTCCTGTAATTTCTGTCTTAAGTCACAAAGAGAGGAAGCGGCGTTTTCTCCTTTGACGATTTCCGTGGTTACGAGAACTCAGATTTACCAGTAGAAACCACCTCTGCACTGTCAGTTAAAAGCAGCTATTGTCCTGAGTCAGAGACTTCAGACTGCAGGGACAAGATGGGAGGCATTAAATGAAAATTAAAATCATAAGTTAATTGGCAAGACTTTGAAGTTCGAGCTGTCTGTAGATGATGAGGATTAAAAGAAACAACTGAAAACCAGTAGGAGTTCAGCTTTCAGCATTTGGTAATGGAGCGGACAGACGCCCAAAGCGCTGCGAGGCGGGTTGTGCCCTTGATGCTCCACTGCTGCCGGCCCAGGAGAAAGGCACAGACGCAGCCCAACCCTGCTGGGATTGCCCCTCTCATTTCTGGTCCATTCCCTTAGCCGCAGCGTTGACCCATCTGGAAAGTGTCCGTTTCAGTGCTTCCCTTCTTTCTCGCAGCCAATATACGATATGAAGAGGACATCTGTGGTTTCAGCTAGAAAGTCCTCAAGTTTTATTTGCTTCCATGCAAGCACAATAATGTGCCTCCTTCTAGTCATGGCAGACTCTTACCAGCAGAAACATTGTAAAGGTGCAGAAGCAGCCTGCGAGCAAGCTTCTGAATGCTCCTCCAAAGTCTTGGGTGTCTTATGAAAGGTCAGGAATAGATGTTGTAACATACAGTGAGCTTAATTTTTTATTTGGGGACAGTTTTCAACAATCTGCAGGAGGCTTTAGGGGTGGGTGGGGTGATGTTTGTTGGGTTTTTAAAAGATTTTATGTCTATCAAATACCCCTCCCTGAATCTACTTATTCCTCAAATATTCAGATCTACAGATCACAGAAGAAGAAATACTGATTGTTTCTTCTCTGCAGACAAGTAAATCTCTGGTGCGAAGGTGACAGAACCTATTAGTTTAGGCATAGAGTGACTCTAATACATTGTCTATTCTGGTTGAAATACTCTGTGTGGTATTTGGTTGAGTTATTCCTCACCTTTTTCTTTAGGAAAATAGTTGTTACAGAAGTGAAAGGGAAAAGAGTAGGGGGTGGTGAGGAAGGCATGTGCTCTGATAGAGTTATAATGGCCTGGACTGATACTTCTCAAATCAGTTAAATCAGTTGATATTTGTGTCATATCTTGGAAGTTCTATGGATAAAAGGTTGCCTCCCTCCTTATCCATTCTTTGGAACTTTGACTAAATTACATGTTGTAAGGAAACAAAAAAATACAAAAAGGGAGTGGGTGTGGTAACTTCCAACTGGCACCTTAAAGGACATGCAAATGAAGTGCAAGCCTAGTGATAGGGTTTGCAATTGGGATTTCAAGTGAGGAAGTGTTGTATGATTAGAAAAGAGCAATAATGAATCTCTCGAAAACTGACTAGAACAGCAAAACCTAGAAGTAAGGGGGACAGCAGTTTAGTACTGTGGTTTAATGTATTTGAAAAAAGCTGTAAGAATCAAAGACTTATCTGGTAAGAGATTTCTTATGAATGCCGA
>NW_010396509.1:34098-50563 GCF_000710305.1 Buceros rhinoceros silvestris
ATGCCGAGAACTATCACCTATCGAATACTGACTACGTGATTCCACAGGGTAGCTGCGTACATCTCTGCACCTCCGCTGTCAAAGCAGTCACATCCAGTCAAGAGCATCATCAGAGTTCAGAGTATCCTGCACTTTCTGTTCATACAAAAACTCCTTTTATAGGGAACAGAAGTGACTCACTATTTGTGAGGCAAGTACCACTAAGTGCAACTGTGAACACCACACCTCCATGCTGACGCTCGTTCCTCTCTTCCTTTTGAGGAAGAGGTTTTCATTTTCTGCCATAGCAAGATAACAACACATTTGTAATTGTTCCCTAAGCTCTAGTAAGGAATAGTGGTTCAGCTTGTAAAATGGATGGAGTATCTACTGAAAACAATGACTGGATTAAAGCAGCTGCACGCAGGTTAAGCACCCCTTGGTCACAGAAGCAATGCACAGAAAGAAGATCAGAGAAAATGGCTCTTAATTATACCACCCCCAATTCTCCTTCCGTTACATCAGCGTCATTAAATCCATCACTAAATGAAAATTGTAACTGTATCGGAACAAACTGATGTATCGTGTTAGATTGCTGTCACTTTGCCTCCTCCACAGGTGACAGGATGCAGATAAACCCCAGGGAATGAACACAGGCTGGAAACAAGCAGAACTTCCTTGGGGGTTTCTTACCCTTCTCCTCATCTGCGATATCTGTAATAGTTACAATCTATATTGCTGACTTTTTTAAAGCTCCTATTCTGGCAGTAATGGATAGGATTATAAACTAGATGTATTATCAAATGGTTCTAGTTATACCCAACTGCTAATATATATTTACCATTGATTAAACAATAATTGTATTTGCTAATAATTGCTTTGCTTTGCTTTTATTTATTTGACCAGAACAATCCAAACTTCTCTTTTGACTGTTCCAATTTGCAATTTTTTTTTAATCTATGAAAGTTTCCAGTAGGTAAAAAAAGACAACTGTTTCCCAGAATTTACTCCTGGGTCCAAATTACTGGGTGTATTTCATGTTCTGTGATGGTACAACACGTTCTGACCATTCTGACAGGGGCCCTGTGTGGAATGGCCAAGTTGATGTACAGTCCATAAACAGATTATTTTGAGAGCTTTTCTTGCCAGTCCTTGGCTCCTGTTTCATAAGGTTACATCAATGTAGAGGTTCAAGTACACAGCACAGATGATCAAGAGATAATTTCAAAGCTGTTGGTTAAACATTAGGGACAACAGCAAAGCCTGTGTTTGAAAATACTCTGCTAGACCCCGCTGCCACCTGGATGCTTAGAAGCATATGACGAGCTGAAGCTCAGAGAGCTCGAGTAAACAGCTGCTGATCCACAGCAGCTACAAGTAAGAGAAAATGGCACCTATCCCCCTGCTCTTTTCTGCTTGGCAAACAGCTTGGGAGATGTAAATTTCTAGATGCAAGGGGCATGAAAAGCTCTCTTCAACCTTTGTGTCTCACATTCTGAGTTACTTCGAGTGAAGTATGGTTGCAGCTCAGGGTCAAGGCCACCATAATTCAACCGAGCAAAATAAATAATTAATTCAACTGCGCTGCCTGGATTCATGATTTGTATTTAGGTTGTTAGACCCTCCATAGCTTATGTAGCGTATTCCTGTCACGTCAAGTAAATTCTCCCTGCAAATTAATTATTGAGTATTTTGTAGAGAGATTTGAAATCCCTTCCCAGTTCATGCTTGCTCAGCTACTGGCTCAGGACTATGCTGGAGGCTATTCCTTGACACTTCAGTATCGGCCAGCTCGCTCAGATGTGGCTGCACTGTTCTGCTGTCGCTGCGATACAGGTGTGTCTCTACATGCAAAGTTGACAGAACAATGCCAAGACAAAGTTATTTCTAGAATATTTATCTCTTCTTACCTCTCCAGCATTAACCACAACCGAAAAAAAATTCCGAACTTGTCACTGTGGACACGATTGAGATGATTTTTAAGCACGAATTCTTACAAAGACAAAACAAGTGGTGAAAGAGAACCTGAGCGGCATTTGCACATGGAAACGAAGTGCAAATATCCGTAAAGGCTGTTTATTCAAGTAGCAGCTGAGCAATGCATAAGCGATACCAGTCCTTAATGCCTTTCAGCCTCCTCTTCCCCTTGCAGGCTCTGGGTTAGCCGAGCAGAGGGAGAGCTTCAAACCCCAGGTCTGGGGGATGATGTCACGGTTACTTTACGTGCTCATGTCTAGAATCCACTGACGTCAACTAGAAAAGAACTCTCCTGAAGCAAAAATGAGATGCAGAAACACCGGGAACCCTGCTAAGCACATATGCAGCTGTTTGCCAAATGCAGCGGCGACTGCATCTTTGATGCCCACCAGTAACCATAACAAACAGGGTAAACTGCTTCTGGTAAAACAGAAAAACAAACTGGCTGCCTCCTCAGGAAGTGCTGAATCCAGCTGGTCTTCCAAAAACCTCCAAACACTCACAGGTTTCGTGATTCCACCTCCAGTTGCAGAGTGTTTTCCTAAACCACAACGGCTGCTTGGACCGAAGAGTCCCTGCTTGCCCGTGGCTGCCCTACTTTCCTCACCACAAGACTGCTTAGAAGTAGAGCTCGGATTTCTGCACCGGTCAGATTGGGGCAGAGCTCAATGTGTGAATGGACAGTCTGTGTAACGAGGGGCGTGGGTGCTCTGCTCGGAGGGTGGAAGCCCAGCCCTGCGCATAGTGCTGGCTTAGGGTGGTGTAGGTGTGCCAAAAGCGTACCAGAAGAAACCAGAGTTGTAATGCAGAAATACCTAGAATATATTCCGCTCAAGGCTAAAAAAAAAAAAAAAAGCTGCTAGACTTGCTTTACATTCTGCTCATTTGATGAGTTTAAAAAGCCAGATATTCATAGTAACATTCTGTAGTCCTGTACTTCTTGCATGGCTGCCAGTGTTTTCGGTATATATATTCCCTGCAGCACATTCTACTACATGCAAGAAAAGTCTGTCTGGGGTTTTTTGGCTTTTTTTTTTTCTTTTTTTAAACAAAGGATGTGATCGTATCACAGAAACTCATTAGCTTGCTGTACTGTTAATGAAGGTAATGCTGCTTCATCCAAATATGTGAATCTATCCACACAGCTTGCCTCTTACCTCCCAAAACCTAACTATATGGGATAAATATCTAAAGTGTTTTTATTTTGGTTTAAGCTGTTTAAACCACTTAAAAGAAGGTTACTTGGAGCAAGAAGATATAATTCTGCCTCTTTTCAAACTGTTTTTCAATGTATTGGAAAGGTATAATATGGTTTGGACCTGAAATTTAAAATGTGTGGGAGAAAGATTAGGAAAGGGAGAGCCATTCTATAAAGAATATCAAGTAATAGCCTTCTGCTGAGAAAGTTTGCCAAAATTTCATCAAGTCGTATGTCCCTGGAAACTATCTCTTGGCAGATGTCCAGTAGAGACTTGTGTCCTGTCCGCCAAGGATGTTCCATCTGGATTGTGATGTCCCTGCCAAGCTGAACATGTGCAATCCAATCAGAATAATCAGGCGTGCTCTCCTCTAGGAAGAACAAAATTCCTTTGCAACTTTTCCTTGTGGCTGCAAGGAACTATGGGAGTGGAGAAGGAAGACAAGAAAAGGATGGGAAGTATCACTTATTTTTGGGAGGGCTTGCTTTCTGTTGGAGAAAGTCAGGTAGGAAGGACCTGAGAGAGGGAGCTGGAATGAAGAAGGGTGAGAAAAGGGAGTGAGAAAAAGTAAGGAAACATTGGTGTGAGGGAAGAACAGGACAGGAGCCCCTGGAGTAAAGTGTTGGGAGATGAAGTGAAAACAGTAAAAATGTAAGATTTATAGAAAACAGTCAGTTCTGAAAACTCCAATATGAGCTAAGAGCAGAAGGTGAAATCTAATTGTTGCTAACGAGACTGAAAATGACACACCTTGTCCCCCCATGTAGCTCCTGCCTTCCACTCTGCATTGGAAGGAAACAGTGTGACTGTACTTAATTTACCATAAACACAAGAATCTATGTTTAGCTGAGGTACCGGGTGGTGAGGTAATGGAGTACTGCCGTCGCAGCAGTGGAGAGACAAGACTGTCTTTTATACAATGAAGTAGAATTTTACCCTAGAAAAGCCCTTTCACACTCCATCTTTACCCCCCTCTCATCTGTCATAGCAGCATGCCCTGTTAAACATGCACGGCACTGTATCCGGGGAAACACCGCTAAATTCTTACTGTTACAGCTGCCCTGGACATGAATGATGGTGTTTCATACACTTATAAAGAGGTACAAATGCTGAAAACCCTGAAAATCAGGCACGAGGTGCCTTGTGTTTGGTGATCAACCACAAAGACTGTTGTACCTCAGACTTGAGCTGTGACGTGGTGGTAAATACACCATCGAAAATCACAATCAGTTGTAAAACCTTCAGGTTGGTGAAAACACTCTGAATGTAAGTAATTATTTCGTATTTGGTGGATGGCTTAGCTTCTTAAATAAGTTTAAGCTATATACAGGATGAAAAAATGTAAGAAAGAATAATTAGCTGTATGAACAGATTCCAGTTAATCTTAATTATGACATGGTATGGTACCCAGATACGTTAGTCCAAACTTGTTCTTTTAACAGGACTTACTGGGTGCAACCAGAATATGAACAAACTTCATCAGATAAACTGCAAGGGAAAGACAGACAAATTCACTGGTTTATTGGTTAGAATTAGTTGATTAAATTCAAATGTGCTAGATGAACTGAAGTCCCTGTGCTTGGTATTTATCAAGTAGGAACCACAAATAGAAACAGTAATTTCTGTCCAGACTGAATTAGCATACAGATGTTCATGGAAAAAGTCTGAAAAATCATGCTAGACAGGTGTTATGCTTTTCATCCGCAGAGAGATTCTGAAATACTGAAGTAAAAAAAAAAAAAGGATGGAGAAAATGCTGCTTTTTAGTAGTATCATTTTTTCTCCCTAGTTGTCTTTAGTAAGCGTACATCTGAAGTATTTTTTCAACCTTTGTAATCTATATTTATATTCGATAGCAAATATTTCATTAGCAAATGAAAGCTAGGACATTTACTAAATGATATCAATGCTAATATCATCTACTGAAAATTTATTCCTCAAATATTGCAACTGATTTTCTAAAAGTAAATGATATTCACAGATAGATTATGTATATATTTAAACAGACAATAACAGAAGTATTTACCTTTCAGTATCTCCACTGACTGTGTCCCCTGCTCTCTGTAGAAGAAAAAACAAATAGTATTAAGCACGACTAAAGGCTATGCTTCCTCAGTGCACTCATCGTAGTGGTACCTGCAGCTAAAGAAGTCACAGAAGTAAACCACAGGAGTCACTTGGTAACTGAGGAAAAGGAAATGGAACATGTATTTCAATTTCTAACTCAATATTATTTCACCATGAAGACCACGTTTAAAGCAACTTGCATCTGCGCTTGCAAGATAGCTTCAACTCCTGTCTAATTGTGACCAAAGCTCTTTAAAATGAGAGAAAGCTAAAACCTGTTAGAATGTCAAGTGCACAAAAATGTTCATATTTAAGAGGGAGTTTAAGCGTAAAGGAGAAATATTACCATATATAATACAGCATTTCAGAAGAACAAACTGTCAGCAAGACTTTCTTCAATTCCAGTCTTCCACAGCGGGACATAGCGTGGTTTACTGCTCTGGTTATTCCTCTGAGGTTTGGAAGAGAACATGTCTCTTAGTACTAAGTGATTCAGGATTAAAAATAAAATCTTCAGTCTCGTTTTGTTACTTTAAACCAAGCGTGAAGATGGAGTTTTCCCACAGCTAAAAAGCAGTTTCTCACCTTGACGGTACAAAAATGTGTGGTTTAAAATTAACGTGTTTGTTGATAAATGCAGAAATCTGCACTTGAAAAATTTTGAAACAGCAAATAGGAACGAGATTATTTTTTCACAAGTATAATGTTTGCGTTTTAACCTCACACAGCGAGATATTTAATGAGATATTTAATCACACATGACTTCAGAGAAGAGTTTCAAAACTGAAATGCTCGGTGCACACGCAGAAGACAGGAAGTCTGCTGGGGCTGTTAACCACCCGGCTGTAACACAGGTATATTCTAAGAGGCTGCATTTCTAAGAAGCCTTTAAAATGTTCAGGGGACTGGCACACATTTTGCCACCTCCCACCTTCACACCCCCCTGGTGTATCCATCCACATACAGAACCATTTCTCATCTGTCACCACGCTATTTCTACTGGAGGTAAAGATCATGTGCCACCTGAAGCAGGCAGAAAGCCCTTAAGCGATCAAGTTACCCTGGTCATTGAAGTTTGGAGGGGATTGATGATAGCACAGTAATATTAAAATATCTCAGGACTCTTGTTCATCACCTGCTTGCGTCCAATAAGACCAGTTATCCAACCTAAGATCAGACAGACTGTCCCTGCAGCAGAACCACGTAGAGCTACACAACTACTATTTCTTCTTTTCTCTCAAGCATTCCTGTTATCCAAAGCTTTCCTCATATCTGAGGGAGCATCAGCCTGCCGCAGGAACGTGGGGAACATGCAGTAGGATTATTAATGGCAGAGATTTATTTCCAAGCTACTGAGCATATGAAAGTACTGATGGCTGTATAAAGTCAGAAGTGGGTCAGTAAATCAGTACATGAAGTTTCATCTTGTTCTGGTAATTGATTCAGCTAAAATATTCTAGCAAATGTGAGTATCAAAGATAGTTACCATTCAAATAAGAGAACTGAGCTGATAAAAAGTAACGACGTGGTGTCCTTACATGGAAAGGCAGGGAGTTCTCCTACACCCCTCGCTGAAACTAGGCAAAGGCAGGAGCTCCCCACTGAGTAACTCAGTACACAAAATCATAACAGGCTTTCCTGAGTGCTGTAAACAACTTCATTCTCTTTAGAGGACACTGACATCTAGCCCAAAATCTCCACAAAAATGAAAATATACTGCTTAGAAATACTCGTATTTTCTTGAAGCAGACTCTAAGAGATAACAGCACACGTCTAAAGCAAAGTATCTGTCTGAAGAGCTTCCGTAAAATGCTGCATAGTAAATGTCAGATTGCTGCTGCTGCTGCACTAATAAATACGAATGAACCAATCTGATCATCCCTGAAAATACTGCGGACAGCCTAGTAAAATACTGTGTGGCCAACCAAAAGAAAGAACTTGACAGCAGCACTACCCATGCTGCTGCTATAAAAATAGAATGTATTCATGCTAGGGGGCTCAGAGGTTTTCTTCTCATGTCCCTCTGCCTTCTAGTGTTGCTCATTTCAGCAACTAAAAGTGGGAATAATGATTTAGTCAGCTTTAGTGCTTCCGTTTCTATTTCTTAATTCATAGAGGCCTTTCTGCTCAAACACTGCTCCCGAAGTTAAAGCCAAGTGTTTCCAAGTCAGGGTTTATTCACTTCATTCACTCGTCCCACACTCCCTCCCCTCCCCTGACAAAGCTAAAATAATCCTCTATGTTCACACCATGCTGGCCATCTCCTTTTCACCGCCTGGATTAGTGATTTTCACAGCCACTACAGAACTAGCCCAGTTTCTTATTGCCTTCAAAAAAATTTCACAAATAATACCTATATCCCAGGTGGTCACCTTGGACGGTGGCTCCAAGAGTCCTTTTGGACAGATAAATCTCATTAGTACAGCAGTAAACACTGTCAGGATGTTGGGCACGGGCTGAAAAAGACCTGCTAGAGTGAAATGTGCTTCTGTTAATAAATTATGTTTTTCCAGGGGTCTTTTAACACCACTAAGTTTTTGCATTAAGGAGCACTAATTTTTAAAGCTATTGAATAATTAATCTAAATAACTAAAGCATATGCTGTATTAAGGAAATTTTACAGTGGTTCTGTACAGCAGGAAAAACAAAAAAATGAGTTAACTGTTTAACTACTCATAGGTTATGCAAATTGTAATTGATTATTAGTTCTCTGCAATTTAGAAAAGAGCAAAGAAGAATATCTGTATAAATACAGAGAGAGAAAATAGTTCATATGAGTACTTGAAAGGTAGAAAACATAATTATGATCTTTCAAGTTATACCAAAATTTATTAGAAAAAAATCTCTGCTCCTGACCGACTCATTACTAACGTAGACATTATCACCAGTATGTAAGAACGGACACCAGGGATTAGTACAGACACACACATAGGTATGACCTTCTCTTTGACTGCCTTTTCATCCCTGAAGAAGCTGTCATTGGAGTACAATCTAGCTGCGAGCTTGAAATGCCAGCTGCATGCAAGGGGTTCTGATAGCATATTTGGAAGAACCCACACCTTGGCATTTCTCTAATGTGTACACACAGCTATAAATAATTTCCTTGGGTGATTGTAATTACATGCACAGATACAACACTGACAATGACTTATATGTGGTAGCCTCCTTTCTGCAGTTTCAGCAGCCTTACATAAAATTTTTTTGAGCAGTTGCTTCTGCACAGTTCCTGGTATTTGGAAAACAAATTGCCTTACTCTAGTTCCCAAACTAAAACTTTACTTCATCTTACTAAAAGGCCACTTTCATGACTGGTAGGTGTGTGGGAGGCTCAGAAGGCACGAGTTTTGTCATGCTGTCACAGACTATAAAGTACAAATTCTGTGAAATTCAGGTCACTGGCACCTATCAGCCTTCTGCAGTCAGCTTCACATTCATGTCGCTCCAGGGATTTCAGTGGATCCACTGACTTGCATGAGCAGAAATGAAAGGACAAGAAGGCCTATACGGTCTAACACGGAGATACCTGATGATCTTCTCCCAAAGCAAATCCTGTAGAAACTCCCATTTACCTGAAATTTCTACAAATAGCTGATTACAACAAGAACAACATGGCTTCCTTGTGTCATGATTTCATAATAAAAACCCCCCATTTCCCCCTAAGAAGTAAAGAAACAACAGAAAACAAAAGAACCTTGAAATGCAGAGATAGTGTGAAAACATTCAGAAGTCATTGGTTACTAGTTTACCAGTGGAAGAGACTAGAACAGTTGGTAATGAGTCTAGAATAGTTTGCTAATGAGTGGTACTAACTGCAGTAGTCTAATGCAATATATTAATTCCATCTAGATAAGCCATTTATTCAGATGCAGAAGAGATTCCTTTACTTTTATTATGAATTCTGTTCTCCTCCTTTTCTATACTCAGATACTGAATTCCCTACAAAAATTATTTTTTCTGCTGCTTCCTTTACTTACATACTCATTATCTAAAGCATTTCTCTACATGATGTTTGTTCAAAAGCGAAACAGTAGCCTTGTTGCCAGAGGCTTTCTTTATCTCTCTAGCTCACTGAACTGGAGCTTAACCCGTTGAATACCCTTGCAGAGTTGTTTTGCTCAGCTAAAACTGAAAGCAGCCTTTGAGGTTATTCTTCCGCTCGGTCTCGTTGAGAGGAGAGAGAACAGACAGGAAATAACCTCGTGCAATCTACATCCACGTACAGTTCAGAGTTACTCAAGTATTTTTTCTGATAAAATCCCAAGATGACAGGTGAGACAATTAACAAAAGACAGAAGGAAAACATCCACTGAGAGTGTCTAATTATAACGCTGTGCATTGTGTAAGTGCAAACCGGAGGCGGTACAACCACCGAGGTGAACACCGTGTGGATTTCCAGGCTGGGGCTGCAGTAAGAACTCCAAGAGCCTTTTTGGACAGGAGCTGGTTCCCATAGCGCAAAACGCGATGGAGCAGCAGCAGATGCCGCTCCAGTTCACTGGGGTTCTGTAAAATCGTGAACATCAGTTTAAAGATGGAGAGCATTTTCCATTCAAGACTTTTTATGACTGGTTCTATGGGGGAAAATGCAGAAGGAAAAAGTTTCTCATGTACATCTGGTCTGTTATTACTTCATAAGTTAATAGTCTTCAGAGTGAGCTCTGGTAATACCAAATAAAAACGTGTTCCGGTTTTAGCTCTACTGCTGCAAGCCCAGAGTCTGCTCCAAGAGTATTTCAGCGATGCTGTACTGGATACACCTTTGTGGTATTTACTGGTGCCTCACTCTTTAGGGTTCATCTGGTAAACACTGTCACTTCAGGAGTGAAGCATTACTAAACGCAGGAAATCATGTTCTAAGAAATCCTCTATTGATTAATATTAATTATAACAGCCTGGTTAGTTGTAATTGACTCTTCCTCAGAATCTGTGACACGCATCACCAAATGGCGTATCAATTAAATTAGAGGTGTAGCTATATCCTGAAAGGGGCAGAGTTTCCTGACAGTGATTATTTTACTGCAACATCGCTTTATGCATCATTTTATATCCTGGGCATACTGCCAACATTGCATTACCTAAATATCCATGTTATATAGTAACGGCATCCTCACAGCAACTTATGAAATCAGTCTAATTGTTTAATTTTAGGTTCCAAATCAACATTCCTTCCAAAGCATTAATCTAGTGGTGAATCTATGCAATTACCAATTTGGTGAAACTTCTTACGCCCGTGTCTGGTAATTTAAACTCCTGTTAAGTAAGTGCCTGGTTGTTTGCTACATATTTATATAAGTACACTTGGAAAATAAAGCAACGGCTGAGTGACACCGTGCATCTCCAGTTCTCCTTCCCTCGTGCCATGCTTGTTTGCTTACACTATCAGCTTCCCTTCACTAAAGATGATTAAGATGCTATTTAACATTATCATCTCCATTTTCCAAAGCATTTAAGGGTGCTGGAATTTTGATCTAATCCAAATGGTGTTCTGGGCATGTGTTAAGTGTAGAGGAATTAGTGGGAATTTGATTATAACAGTTCCGCAGCTTTGACTTCCATAAAAAAAACAAACAAGAAAACCAAGCCAGCTTTGTTGTCTGATAGTGCTGCCTCCAGAGGGCTGAGAGAAATCAAAACACAGACTAGAAGAGCAAGGAAAAAGTAAGCTGACCTCAGGCAAACATTATTCTATTTTATTTTTAATACAAAAGTAGCAAAAGCTGTTTTATGGTAATCTGGTTAGGGGAAGTTTTGAAGTAACTTCTTTTGATTAACCTTAGTCTTGTTGTAGAATAAATTATCAAGAATAAAATCTCATTATCCAAATAAGTGAATATACTGAAATTCTTGTGAAAAACCTAATAAATCCTTCAGATATTAAGGAAAATAGATGATCTACTTAAAACTTAAATTTCTATCAAGGAACACAACTCTCTGTTGCTTTGCCTCTTCCTTTTTGATATCAAAATGCCATTAAATGTTCTTTGATATTTAAACTATTCATTCTGGATAGCTATCTTTCAGGATAGATATGCCAAACTATTTTTTCGCTTCGCTTTTCATAATTCTTTCAGTATTCAAAGTAGAAAGATGTTGTTAATGGGAATGATTTTGTACTGGCAAGAACCCACAAAACCTGTGTCAGCAACTCCTGTACATTTGTCGACTCAGTTCCTCTTGTATATTTATAAGGCAGTTGACTAAGTGCCTGAGATATTCCGATTCCTATGACTATCTCCTAAAGGACAGCAAGGTCTGTCTCCAAAGTTGTTCTGAAAGTTTATGGTGATAAAAGAATTTACACCACTCTGTCAGGCCATGAAGAATCATTTTGCGTGTGTCCTCCCCTGTAATTACTGCACATTATAGAAGAGCTTATGAAACAGGTATGGCACTGACTTTTGAGCAGACCAACCACTGCACGGAATGTTATCTGCCTTTTTTACGTTTCCCTGAAGGTGTGACTTTTGCCATTGCTAGGCTAGGAGGGCAATCGATCTGTTCAATTTGGTGATTTCTTAACAAGCTCCACGCATTAAATTCTGGTTTAACTGAATTAAACAGCAACTTCATCTCAAAATTGACAGGAAATTTATTTTGCCTTAGAAGCTTAAACAGAGGGTGCATTGATGATGAAAAAGAAATACAATATTAAACCATAAAGTAGAAGAATATGCCCTTATACTTGTACCAACCCTAACAGGAAAACATTTTAGTGTTTTCCCATGTTCTTCAGGTAATAAGTTGTTCTGTTTCGTACTTACGTGATAAAGTGGAACTGTATTGTTTTCTGCTAGTGAGAAGTTCAAGACGTCTTGCTGTCCTGGTTCAAGCCTGACATTAATGGTAGATGTCAATACCGATGGACTAATAGGGTAGTTTGGACTGCTTGTGGGTTTGCCCTTTTTTCTTGACCTACGACCTGTGTCCCTTTTGTTGTCTTTTTGTGCCAAAGGCTCTTCTTGGATAACCAGTATCTTGTCATCACTCAGATAGCGCAGGAGTGAATTCTCAGAGTCAGTTGTTGGAGGGGAAAAAAAGAAAAAGGAAACATTAGTAAGCGGAAACACACAGGGAACTACAGCCCGAAGTTTCACTGAAGTGTCCAAGGTTATCACTTGGTACTGTTAAACTGGAAAGAGTCATGTGAATGTCAAGTGAATTGTGAGCAGACTCGGTCCCACCTTTCCCGACAGCTCCTGCCATTTGAGGTGCCAGTGATCATATAGGTGAAATATTTGTAAATTGTATCCAGCAGGGAGCATCTCCAGGGCCATTCCAGAGACGGGGATTTTAATTTCAAGGAGCCTGACAAACCAGAATAATGGTCTGAGAGAGGTGTGCAGTACACTTGGGCATAATTTCAAAGTGGGCACTGGCCACCTTCCTTTGGTGTTTATCTTTACACCTCCTACTAATTCAAAGGCTTTAATTTTCAGAAATAGAAACACAAAAGTCCAGATACTAAACAGGCTCTTTTATATTCTCCTTGGCACTCAAAAAATAGATTTGGTTCCTGTGATGATATCTTCATGCTTAAGTAACAAAGAAAAAAAAAATCTTGGGGAACAGCAGAGAAAAAAAAAAAAATACTCACCTCTGCTTCCCCTCTTGTACATGTTTTGTTCTTTTGAGTCCCCTATCCAACTGTACTCAGTGGGCATAGAAACAGGCCTTAAGTCTCCTGGAAACAATTCAAGATAAACCAATATAATTTCTGAAGACTAAAAATAGAAGGCTGTAGAGTAATAATGCCTATAAATTGCAGGCATGACATAACCTTTCAGAGCAATCCTTTTTATCAGCACCTCTACATTAGTTAAGCTGTAGCATTCAGGATCAATTAAATATCACATCCGCTGGATTCTCCTCTTTGTTACACCGACCTGGAGGAGAGGACCACTGGTGCTGGCGAAACTACTTGTAAATGTATAGCAGTTTACAAATTTATTTGTAAACTCTGCTCTGTAAGAACTTGCTCACTCATTAAATAGGTGTTTTGCAATAAAGAGAGGAGCAGCAGTTTTTAAACGGACTCATATGTTTTAGTAAAACTAGAAAGGCTGTTAATACAGACACTGTATTAGAGATCTATCAGTTCAACAGTAAAACCTCTCTGACCTGGAAAATCATGTGGTGGGTAATGAGGAGATCTCATTTCAAGGAACGTTAATTTAAAATGCCTTAAAAAGAAAACCCGGAGCGTGGTTTGGTAACAACAAAAAAGAAGATTCAGACATTGCCGTAAGATATTAGTATGCACGGGTGATTCCCTGCCACAGTATCAGCGGCACATTGACAGCAGGCCATTAAACAAGGACCACCACCAAGCTGATCAAGAGCACCAGTGCTTTGCCCCTGTCGGTGCGTGTTTCTGTCAGAGAACCCAGGAACACACCCTCTGGATGGTGGGTTAAATTCTGCCTGACCCATAAAGATCCCTTTTCCCATTGCCGGCTGACTAAATTCCGTGTGTTTCCTTAGCACTTCAGCAAATCTTTTTCAAAGTAGTTTGCTACTGTTCCGTTTCTAGGATAATTATGGAATTCAAATGTGAACAAGAGTTTCTTTTTCATTATCAATTTCCCTGGGTTGATTAGAATGAACAAAGTATTTTCTGTGGACTATTTCTATGCTAATATAGCTTTTCATTCACCATTCTTCCAAAATACAGCTTTTTAGCTACTAAAACGTCAGGAGGATTTAAAAACAAACAGGTTTTTAAGATGAGTATGCTTCTGGATAACATGATTTTCTGAAAAGTGGAGGGGTAACAGATACCTAGAGCACTGAGCTCTTCCCATACTACACTTTTGCTCATACCATAAAAGCGTAGAGCTCTGCATAACTAATTGTGTGGAAAACATACGTAGTTCCCGTCTGCCTAACCGTTGACACTACCTTTATTACAAATTTATTATTCAACTCCCAGTCTCAAATTTGACCTTGGGACAATGATACTAATTAGAAAAAATCTCCAATAAATCAAACGAAAGGAAGAATCAGTAATATCGGAAAGAATGAGAAAAGGTAAAGGTTATCAATTAAAACCCAAAAATATGGAAATAATAATTCACATGACAAATGAAGATCAACATAATAAAACTTGGCAGCTTCTGTGAAGAGAAGGAAGGTCTGAAGCGATTTATAACACAAGTGCCAGCTGCCACAGCACAATCGACATCAAAAATAGAAATTTAGGACAGGAAGTACACAAGCCAAACAAAGGAACGGCGATTTTGCATACTTCCAATTTTTTTCCCAAATAAATGTAACTGATAAACTCTTTCAATATCACAACTTGGATACTTCTCTGTGCACAAGTATACCAGAATAAATGGAAAGAAAAATAAAAAACTTATTTATGGTGTCTGTGCATCTAAGGTGTAACAGGAGAGATTTGCTATGCATGGCCACCAGAACTCTAAACCCTACAGCATGTTAGAGTCCAACCATCATTAGAGTAATGAGTAAATTACTCTATTTGAGTAAATAATGAGTAAATTACTCAACAAAATGAGTAATTAGAGTAAAAAAAAAAAATGTGCTGCAAGAGTGAAAAATACAAGCTCCGTTTTCAGAAATGTTTGAGGAAATGGACCTCTTACTTGCCCTCTTGGATTTTTCATATATTATCAGTGCTAAGGATCTCCTCTGCCTGAGCGTTCTTCCACCTACCAGCAGCAACAGAGGCTGGTTTCTAATAAATGCTTTAATTGTGGTAAGTCCATGACAGGAATTTCTGAACTGTGGTTTGACACATATTGTTACTTTGATGGTTCAAATGTACACCTTTGAGTAAAACACTACAAAACATTCTACTACAGTAGAATAAAATTCGATTTGGAAGTCTGTTGATTGACAGGTTAATCTGTAGTTAAACAAATTCTGGTTTAACAATTGTGTTTGAAACAAAGACATATTCCTGAGACATTAAAATAAAATTCCCTCTAGATTTTCAAAGATACAGAAAATCAGAACTGTCCATCACAAACACAAGAAAAATTTTGCACATTACTGGAATCAGGCACAGAGCCCAACATTTTAAGTCATCGTGCAGCATGGATTTATGAAAGCAAGCCAAATACATCCATCTGGCTCCAGTTTTAATCACTGTTAAGATTTATCATTCATTCTAATTTCATTACAAAATGATGTCACTTATCAGGGAGATAAAGACTCAATATTACTAGTCTTAAGATGGAATCCCACTCCTCAGTGTCACGGATCTTCCAAGGATCAACTATACGGCTGTACAAGTTACTAAAAATATCCTGTGAATAGCGAAGACCTATTAAACCATCTCTGTTGAGAAGGCAGTGGGTATAGACGCACACTCCTGTCCCTTTAACAAATGGTCTTTTGCCATTTTTTTACCACAAATCCAGCTGTAGTTAGCAGAACACCAAACCAGGACAGGAGTTCTGGTGAGGTGATAAACATGAGATCATTTTTAAACTATTAGAAAACCATGTTTAGTAACAGCCACAGTATTAAATGCTGCACCTTCCTAACTAGTTCCATGGCGACCAACAGAACCAGTGCCTGCAGTGCTTAAAGACTTTTCTTTTTTTTCAGCTGATACCAGTTCTTCCACTATAACTGCCTTTGGTATTATCTCCATTGGACCACAGCATGGTTTTAGTACCTGTGCTCTTCACACACTACTCTGCAAGAGGTTTTCCCTTTCCTACATATCACAGACAAAAAAAATCAGGACTTTTTTAACAAAACGAGAGAAAGGAAAAAAAAAGTTAGTGTCAGAGTAGCTGAATGAAGCACTCATTGAGTGCATCATGTATATATAAAATCAAAAGATAGGCCCTGCCCGAACAGCAAGCTGTGATCAGGAGGAGTCGTCATTGCTTCCTCCAAGGCTTAGAAATAATTTTCAAAATGAGATATAATTACAGTTCTCAAAAGAAAACTTTTATCTTCCATCTGTAAACTTTACAAAGATAACTTCCTGCCGTGAAAATAAAACCACTGAAAATATCCAACGCACGCACTGCTGTATTTCAGTGGTGTTTCTCTAAAATTCACCAAAGATGAAGCACATCAGTTTTGACTGATATGCAGAAGAATTCTGTCAATTCATTTTCAGCAATACCTTTTATATAGATACATCTACTCATATACAAGCAGGTATATGTTTGTATACCTACACACCCTTGTAGCTTTACAATTTCTGTATAAACTCAAATGTTATTTAGTTATTTTATAATAATTAATAAATACAATAAATA
>NW_010396510.1:0-9010 GCF_000710305.1 Buceros rhinoceros silvestris
GGGGGGAGGGGGAGGGAGGCGGGGAGGGTTCAGTTTGTTTTATAGGATAGACACATTCCTTCATTGCTTTATTTTCTTATCCTCTCCTCATGAATCAAGTTTTAAAGTACCACAGAAACCTTGATGGACTTCTTTTAATTCTCTGTAGATTTCTATTCTCTTTGAAATGCAGCATCCCAAAATGTGGGTGTTATTTCAAGTAAACCTAAAGCAGCACTGCTATATGGGTGTTCCAATCGAGCTTGATTTTCTGTAATAATCCTGTTGATACAACCCAATACAGGAACTGCTTTTTTTATAATTGCTGATTTATCCCCAATTTATGTTTACTTCAATCTTAATACACTCCTTGATGTACCCAATTTAACCATGTTCTTGAATTTTATTATCTACCCATGTGTGACTTGATTCCATGTCTTTACTGAATCTCCTCATTGATTTTAGACACTTGCTCCAGTTTAAGAAGAGTATTCCATGTTTTAATGCTAACCTCCAAAATAATTTAGATCCATTTCACTGTTACATTTCATGTAAAAAGATATGTATGCTTTACAGCATCCTCCAAGTCTTCAGTGAAATTTTGCTACACGTTGGAGTCTGAACTATTTTACAGGACCCTACAATAAATTTGCCATTGGAACATCAGAACTACTTCACTTGATTTCTTAGAAAAATCCATGCTGACATTATAGGACTTTTATCTAATTCCTGTATGCCCCATAACCATATAAAATTTTCAGTTTCCCTGGCAATTGTCTTCAGGATCAAAGCAGTCAGTCCAATGGTGATATTTCCTCCATCTCAAAGTTCCAGTCAAATATGTAAGGAAGGAAGAAATAGACATTCTGCTAGCTGCATAACGGACAAAGAGCAACCAGCAGCACTCTCCTATTCAGACAAACCCTCTGTCAGTGCAAACTGGCTGACATATATACCTCCCAACATCTTCAATTAACCTATCAAAATGCCCCTGCTGTACTAATACCTTCTGCATTATTACTTCCCCTTTCCTCATAGTGCAGTAAAAATCACATTCAGTTTCATGTTCCCTGCAATACTCTATTTTTCCCCCACTCAAAGCCAAAACTATCTCTGCCTCTGAAAATTTTTTCTGCCATTGCTTCTGCCTTAATGAAAAGTCAACAAATTCAAATCAAAGAAAAATAAAAGATTCTTCTTTCTCAGCTTCAAAAAAAAATTACTCCTGAAACCCACTTAGACAGCAACTGGTTTCAAACCAAGAATTTCTCATCTGTATATATCTCTTTCCTCTTGTCCATACTAATGTACAGACTGGGATCCAGTACAAACCTTCTAAAAGCCATGTCTTAATTAATCATCTTTCCATCTCTAGTTTTAGTATGAGTATTCTCAGGAAGTGATGCTTAAATATTAAGTATTTCTGAAGCCAGGAATGTTCAGGATTGCAGGGGCAGGCTCTACTGACAATGAACTTTGGTTTGTTCTTGGCCTCTGCAGGCCATCTGATCAAAGTTCTTGTAGAGTGTTACTGAACCTATTAAGGCACAGAGGTGTAAAACAATTCCTTACTCCAGCTACCAGAAACAACCAAACCCCCCAAAACTACAACTCCTGAAAAAGAAGAAAGGACGATAAAGAACATGAAGCTGTCTGGTTTATGTAGAAAGTGGTAAAAGCAGACGTTCACCTCCCTGAGGAAAGAGAGACTGAGTAGGCACACATGGCTGAGTAATTTGCTCAGTCAAGGATTGAAGTACATTACTGCTCTCAAAAAGCAACATGAAAAGTGAATCACAGTTCGTTCGTTGACAGCCCCTGCAGTAACAAATTGTAGCACAAAATGAATTGTACTGTTAGAGCAGATCCCGTCAGAGATATTCCTAATGCGATCATCACAAGTGAAGTCCACAGGGGGCTCCCAGAGGTAACAAGGTAGTTTAGTGATGGGTCCAATGTCAGATATGGAACATCTAAGACAAGAATAAGATTCTCTGAAGAACAAAGGAATTGTTGAAGCAGAATAGAAGAATGGTCTGGTTTCGCCCATATTGTCAACTTGGCTGTCAGCAGAACAAGCAATACCAGAGAATAACAGAAGAAACCACACACAGTATGGCCACACACAATAGTATGCCAGCTGATGGCTGTCTTATCTCCTAAGGCACTGTATTTTATATTTCAGAATTTCTGCCCCATGAATTTCAGGAAATATGTTCATTTAATTATGAAACCAGCTGTTGCTTAGACAATATGGTACATGGGATATGCAGAATTTTATAAAATTATAAGAATGTAGAAGTTTATAATGATTTTGTATTTTTCCAGATGCATCTCTGAAGATTGATTTTTGGTTTTGAATTATCTTTAATGTTGAGCAGTGCTTCCAAATTGTTACTAAACAGTGACAGGAACAGGAAAATGTCAATGATGGATGCTCGTTGAATAGTGTCTGAGGGTAGAAGATGTTGAAAAGTGAGAAAGGCAACATTAAAATTAATTCAGATGTTGTTGATTTACCACCAAGTTTGTGCAGCTGAATTCCAGATGCCAGCGCTAGAATAGCACTATTTATTAAATAATGGACTTTTTCTTCCCTCAACAATAATCCCTGAAAATAATGACATACCAAAAGGTCTTTTACCAAAGAAATTTATTGAAATTCATTAATTGCATGTTTCAGAATCACTGATGCATGATTCCAAGGCTCAACTCAAACTCTCGTATGTGCTGTCACAGTTAATTGTACATTACTTTTAAAACAAGTGCCAATGCCTCTATTCTGTTCACTGTATATAAGGACATGAGGATCTAACTCCCAGTGACATTTTGCTGATATAAAAATATTGCAATACCAAGCCCAATTATATTAAATGCAGGGGAAAATTCAGCTGTAAATATTACGGCACAAATTTTACCTTGACGTATACCTGTGGTGACCCTACCAAAGTCAAAGCACAGAGATTTCCCAGAAAAGTTTGGCCTTATGAATAAAATATTATGTAATGCGGCATACAGCTATTTTTATCGTAATCGGGAACATGAAACATGGGAAAAGCACATTTCTTTTTTTGCTGAGAACTTTGACAAGATCCAGTTCTCTTTGTTTCCAGCAATTCTCTTGAAATCCTATTAAAAAATTGTTTGGTTGAAATCAATGGGACAGACCCTGGTAAATCTTTCTTCATCTAACACATTCCATCATTTTACAGAATTTTTTATCGGATTGAGAGATTGAAGGTAGAAAGAATGATAGTCAATAGCTATTCAGGTCTGAATAAGAATTGATTGAGAATATTGATGCATTTTTCATCTTCTCTAAGTTCTTGCCAGCTGCAGGAAGATTTGAACCTCATGCCACAAAACATCACTTCTGCTGCTTCTCTCAGTACTAGAAAAAGAAAAGATGTTTTGAAGTGAGCTATTCCCTCATGCTTTCTTGAATTCTCAGCAAAATCACCACCATTGCTTGAGAAAACTCAACTTACCTGACAGATAGACCTAAGCTTAGATGGGTTGTACATTCATTCTGTCCCTGTCTATATTGTGGTGCCCTTATCACATTTCACAAAGTTTCTGTGGTGCTTGTTCTCCTTCAAGATATAGTGAAAGTGCCTCAAGCCCGAGATGCTATCTCCTCCCAGGTCTGAACCAGACTTTTCAGACCATGTGTGAAGGCAGAGCAGGAAGCAAATCTTGGTAAAGGGCATGAGCAATGACACTGATGAAGCTGTGCCTGTGGAAAGTGAGTGGCTCATTGGCCTCACTGGCAAAGGCAGCCTCTTAGCATGAAAAACAATCCCAAATCACATGCAAAAATTGGCTTGAATCCACTCCCAGGTTTTAATGTCTTCTCAGTTACTTCTAGAAAATAAATGCCATTGTTGGCTTCTCTATTATCTACTGTGACTATTGTTTAATACTACCTGCTACATCAACATTTACCTCCAATTTCTGTGCAAGAGCAAAAAGAAAGTGTCATGTAAGAAGTATCTTTGTAAAGCACTTTTTGGTTCTGCTGTTCTAATTGTAGGGTCTGACTGTGCAACCTGTTACTCATTTATATCAGTACCCATTTGGACCCAGCAGAGGAGCTCGTGCGAAGTAGTGTTCACTTCACAAGGATGACTAACAATCAGGTTCACAGACTGTGAAACTCCTTTTGTATGGACATTCCCAGAAGCAAACCCAGAAGGCTCTTGTACCACATGGAGTACAGAATTTCACACTGAAAGATGGCATCATACCCATAACCTCTGCTTGAGCTGAAGCAATTTGCTCAGCATTGCAGCCTAAAGTGCGTTGGAGCAGCTGATAAAGCACAGTATGGCCAATGGCGTATAGGAGATGTTTAGTGTCTGTTAGCTTCATAATGGCACTGCAAGTAACATTACTGAACTACTAGTGGGGAAAGAAGGTGGAACCTGGTAAGATTTGGCAGGCACATGCATTGAATAATGAGCAGAGGTCTGAGCTGAAGAGACTACCCACTGGTAAGTATTTATTACTTTCATCTCACATGGTGCTGTGAATTTTACCTTTAACCACTAATATTTGCCCAGAGACAAAGTGATTCAAACCTGGCAGCAGATGTTACTAAGTGAGCAGTGATCCGGTGTCCTAATAATTACTTGCTCTCTGGCTTTTCAATAGCAGGCAAACACAGCATGGTACAACTAATGATTATATGTTAATGACCACAATAATTTAAGATTAAGCAAGAGCTGGAGAACAGTATTTGAGGGGGCTGGAAATCTGTTCTATTGAGCGAACTGTTTTAACACCTCTGCTGGTGGGTTGTGTTTCTGTTACCAGTTATATACCTGAGGGATATATTTATCTGCTTTCCTATTTTAAGGATATGCTGCAGTGCTCATCTTCATAATTTTAAATGGCCTTATGAAAATAAACATGAGTTTCAGATTATCAAGTTGTTATGAGAAAATAATAAAGGTATGGCATTTTTATATCGCTGCCTATGGATTTATGCACATGGGTGGCTTTTTTATTATTATTTGACCTACAAGAAGAGAGGAATTAATAATTTGTTTCACTTTGGTATTTAGAAATTATATGAGAACTGGAGATCTGATAGTCACTCTCTGCTACTGGACATAGACTACTGAACTGCATTTCCAACATGTAACAGACCTAAATAATTCATTTCCCTCCCTCTCCTGAATGAATTGTCAGTAATACTTAATAGATAAATCCGTAAGAGAGGAGAAAAGACTATCCCAATATAATAATGTACTGTGCTAGTACAATCTGTTTGTACCGTCTTTTCTGCTACACTCTCCACTTGAAGCACTAAAGATAAACAAAGCTGTTAAGTCAGTGAGAACTTTGTTGGACAAGGTATGTCAGATTAGATCTTTCATCAACACTATACATCTGCTGTATCTTTCGAAGTCTGGATTAAGATACATATGGTGGTTCTTACTGAAAAGTTGTAAGAACATGTTTTTTAAGTCTTTTCAAGTCTTAAAAAATTCTTTCAAAGCTTGTAATTGTCATTCTATATTCTTCCTTCACTTCTGTCCCTCAAAATCTCTCAGGTACCTTAGGGGACAATTTGTACCGTGTTAACATCTGGCAAAATAATGTATGGCATATACCCTCATAGATTATGAACACACAAAGGCCTTTGGCATTGCATGAAAAACTAATTTTAAATTCCTTGTAAATTAGTGGTAAGCGGATGTGATTCTCCAGTTCACATACACATCTCCAATAACAAATTGCAGTTTAAGGCCAGTGAAATACTTGCCATAATAGAAAACTATCTTGCTCACTCTGTCTGCATCTGCTGGTAATTTCTTAACAAGCTCACTAATGTAGGTAATTTTTTCTATGTATCATTTTTGAAAAAAAATTAAGCTGATATCATATTAAAGCACGTTAGTGATAATCATAATTTTTTTCAACCAATTTTCATTTTTATGTGATACATGATACATTTGCTGTATGAAAAAGCAGTGCCTAGTTACTATGTGTCCTAGTCCAACACAATCACATTTAATCCAAAAATTCCTGTTAGTGAAGGGAAATAAAAAATGAGAGGGATGCATTCTTTCTGTCCCAATTGTTTTCCTAGGACATTTTAGAGAACTTCATGCACAGTCATTGTTTCCCTTCTAAATTCCCTCAGGTCACTCTTGTTATGTAAAACAATAACATTATATGCCCATTTGATCCCAGAATAAATACTTTTCTCTTTTGAAAAGGCCATGGAAAAACAATATTGCACACTTTGATTTGTTTTTACTTTTAAAGTAATGACATTGAAAACACAGTTAATTCTTTGCTGAAGTTAGACAATCTGATTATGACTCAAGCAAGTGGATATCATCCCTTTAACGAGCTAAGTACCACTGGCCTGGCTGTCAGCGATATAATGCTCCATCACCTTGTCTTTGTTTGGCATCTTTGAATAAAAGAACTGAACTTCATACTTAGGCGCTAATTTGAGTTCCTCAAGTCAGAAATGCTGCTGTGTTCAAAATCCCCTTATAAAATGGATTTTATAACCTTGCTCACCTCTGCCAGGGTGATCACACAAGGTTTGGATGAAAGGCTGACCTGGGACTCAGGCTGCTTCTCATTTTCTGGGCTGGCTTTCAAATCCTCTGAAGAAGTTACCTCACCACAGGTAGGAGATGAGAAATTTGAAGGGTTGTTACACACTGTAAGTATTGATGGAAGGCTAGTGGAAAGCTATTGGGCACAGCAGGGCATAATGAGACATTCATTCTTGGCTTGGTGATTTTTTCATGCAGGCCACAGAGCTGCTGCAACCTCACAGGCAGGGTTACATTTTTCAGACTTTCTCTCTTTGATTTTGAAATAAAAAGGCCAAAAAGACACATACTCTTTTTTGAATCATATAGTGACACATCATTACGTGAAGAATACAGCGTTAAAAAGGAAAGCATAAAAACACTCCTTACTTCTGTGGTCCTTTCTCCTACCACGCAATTCTTTTCCGGGCTTTTTCTTTTCAACATGTTATGTAGTACTATTTTCTGTTGTTTTCTCCTTCCCTACCTACCTATTAGTCCACTGCAAAGATTTGGGTTTAACCTGGCACTTTTGCTGTAATGATCTCTCTGTCGTTTGCTTTAGATTTTTGACTATTGTGTTTATTCCCTGCTTTAATGTTCAGCTTCACAAATTTTATTTTCCTGCTCAAACCTAGGCTTTAGCTGCAGCTCAGACCACCACTGTCATCCAAGTCTACATACATTCTGCTACTTGCCTAGTAGGTCACCTTTTGTTATTGGCTTGAATACATCCATTAGGACTCTGCTAAACACCGAATCTGTGCACTCAGCTGGCAGATGACAGCCCTCTAGGCACAGGAACCAATGTGTTAATTGGGAAGATGAAGAAAGTTTATGGCCAGTAGAGTAGAGACTGTGGTTGTCAAGGGAACAGGACAGTTTTGCTGGTGGATTCTTTTAAATTGGGGAAATTAAAGTTTTCTTGGTTTGGTAGCAGATGCTTTACTTTTTTTTTTTTCTTTACCAGATATTATCCAGATATTTCATTGAGAAAGATATATTTCTAAGATCTGGGTGTTTTTAACCACCCAGCACCCTGGGAAAGAGAATACTCGCAAACCTTTTCATCTCCCTTGCTCTTAATTTCTGTCATATTTTCAGTTTCTGAAAATTACTTGCCAAAATGTTTTGCTGATAGAATAATCAGTAGACCTGCAGTTCCTTCCTTCCTACTGCAGCACGAAAATCCCACACTAGAACCAGTCAAATGGATTATATCCAAACAGCCAGCTTGCCTGGGGTGTCTGGTCTAGTCAATAGTCAATGTAGTCAGTAGTTCTCTGGGAAAAGTTTGCTCATTGCATAGTCCTGGACTTGGATGAAACCTGTCCTTTTTACCCAGGGCTCTTTAAACATTCCCATGGTACAGATCTTCATTATTAATTGCCATTTTGCTCCTTCTTTTGTCATTTCTGTCTCATTAGCAATCTTGTTTCTCCAGGCCTCTGGAGAACAAAATAATTTATGGTTCACATTCAGTCCTGGTTTTAAAGCTATGCAACTATGGATAGTTGTTTAAGAAGCTTCTTAAGCAGCTTTCAGGAAGCTGGGAATATGAGCCCAAGTTGTGGCTGATAGCAATGATGAAGTGAACTGGTTTTCCTTGGATTTATAACTGCTTCATCTAGGTTGTTTCCATTTTAAAAAAGAAGAAGGTATTGACATGAAACCACTTTCATAATTATATGAAAAATATAGCACATTGACTGACTTTGAACTCAGATGCAACTTCAAAGCCGTAAGGAACTTCTTATGATATTGAACTGTCATTTTCCTCATGATATAGGAGTTGTTGTCTCCTGCATTGCTGTAGACTGCCATTCTTATACTCTCAAAGGTATACTAATTAATTCTTAAACAACCTTGCATCATCTATGTTTTAGATGTCTGAACTACTCAGTGATCTTTGTAGCAGACACTTCTGAGAAAGCAGCATTCACAATAGTTAATGTATAATTTACAGTCTAATTCTTTACACTTATCTAGCAACTTTCAGCTCAGTATTCCAAAGCTCTTTGCAAATATTAGTTAATTTATCCTTCCAGTGATGCTTGCAGAGAGGGGATATTAGTACTCCTCAGGAGAGGCAGTGGTCAAAAATAAATAATGAATGTAACTTTAAACAAGCCACCATTGCTCTATAACTCTATTTTTTCCTAAGCAAAATGGAGACAAAATAATACAGTAATTCACAAAAAAGTTATTAAGAACCATTATTTTAGCTTTTAAGAGAATTCTGGATACTTTAAGTGCAAAATATTATTTTTAATGTGGATAAGCAGAGGCATAAACTTACGAAGGCCCCAGCTCTTGCCCAGCTCTTGCATTCAGCTACCAGTCTAATGACACTGAAACAAGCAGGAGCTGAGCACCTAGCCCCTAGTCCCTTTTGAGGGTCTTGACCAAAGATTCAACAGTACGAAGGTGTGTATATCAATCCCTCCCAGTCCTGTACTGCTTACAGCAGG
>NW_010396510.1:9090-17200 GCF_000710305.1 Buceros rhinoceros silvestris
CAGGAATTCGAGGACCTTATCATGTATTTTTATTTTTAAATAGTTTTTATTGTCTGCTTTGAAAAACCAAGAACTGATACTAAAACTCTTTTTTTTTTTTAATTTTCTGAGAGCATTTTGACACTTAATGAAGCCTTGCTGCTTTCAGCCCCCTTTATTATGTTAATGTATTACACCAAATTAAGGATGACAAGAAGGAAATTACTTGGATGATGTCTTAACACTTTAAACAGTGCTGCTCTCACTGAAGCCCGTAGCAACATACCCATTCTTTTCCTGATGCTGATGTTGTACTCTCAGCCACACCATACGGCAAAGAAAAGCCAGTCACACAGCGCTGAATATATTAAAATGTCAGCATTATTAGGAACCTTAACTCCTTAGTGCCACGGTGTTCTAATTTGATATCTGATGCCTTGTTAAAATGGAGTTTCCTTGTCTGTCCTATACAGAGTTATTCCTTTGTCACCTTCCATTGATGTGAATATTTAGTTGGGCCTTCTAACTTTAAAAGGATCCCATATACACATTTCTCTTTCACACCACAAGTGACTACAAGAGAGCTTTGTAATTTGACTAATTCTCCCTCCAGCAATGCTGTGTTTCTGTAATAGCCCCAGAGGGCAATATTTATTCCAGTGTAGATGCACATTGGTTAAACTTTTTTCCAAACTTTGGAATCTTCAGATTCAACTTAATGTTTGTCTTCGAAACTACACAGTCACATTTGTTTTAACACATAAGTCAAATAATAGGCAATTTACTTCTTGTTACCTCATAGTGAAGCAAATCACAAAAAATCTTTCTAAGATTATTTTAGACTTCTAATTACTTAGAATTCAAGCTACCCATCTCCTAGAACATTGACCAATGACAGCTTTTGTAGTTATAATTTAAAACAGTTCTGGCCTAGAATGCATACACTATGTTTATGAATCTAACTGGCAACATCACTGTCAGGAAGCAAGGAAAGGAGAAAAAAGCCAAATGCCTGAGATGTTTCTGGAGACAAAACTTCCTTCATTAATTGTGTTGAAAAATTATATTAAAATTATTATGATACTGAAATGCTATATAAGATTTTGAATCATTAGTGTGGCAATCAACAGCACTCACAAAATAAATCTAAATATGATGTTATTCCCCATATATGCCAGTATGCTGGCATTAAATCTTAGCTAATTTCTTTGTATAGCTCTATTTACATTCACATATAGTGACATTTAATTTGTTGACAACAAGCACAGATGCTTTTGTGGTTTAGGACTTTTAACATCTAACATTCTAGGAGGTCAGCATTTACAATTTTCCCCCAAACACATCACTTCTGATAGATTCTGCAATCATGCAAATGGGCTTCAAACCATGCAATAAGAAAGAATAGGACTCGTGGCCATCTGGGGCTCTCACCTTGTTTGTCATACACTCTCTTTAGTGACCATGACAGTCATTCAACTCTGTTATGCTTGATTGAGTACTTCACTGCAATCCAGGGGGACAACTTGCAGCTCCTGCAGGCATACACACATACATACCTCTCTTTATACCAGCTCACTCAGTTACAGATAATCACAGTTTCAGACAGCAAAGAGATATATTATGGGCCTGGGACATACACCAGAGTGGACAGAAATCTGGCTAACCTGCTATTGGTAAGCTGGCTGGTCTGAAGTTAACTCAGGTTTGTGCTCTTGAAATACAGTTTGAATCGCAGAAGTCCCTGGCTTGTCATCACACAAAGGGTCTCAAAACTGGACTAACAAGGATGCAACTTGTGGGTTGGACCCTGGGAGTAGAAGTCTCTTTCCACAGGCTCTTTGGTGTTTTCCTGGCTCCCTGGGCTCTGCTGGAGTCCTTCAGTGTTAGTGGCTGTATCTTGTGGAGACTTCCACACAGTGTTTGTTAGGCTACGGTTGTGCGCCTGTTAGAACTGGATCTGCCCCACACAGCAATGCACCTTTGGTTTGGATCACGCGTGGCCAAATGTCCTCTCCATATAGGATTTATGCTAGCTATGCGATTTTACACTGCTTTTATGCCAATTAGAAAAGAAAAGTATGATCTGGCATAGAGAGATGCAGACAGATAATACTTGATCTGGCAGGCAGCCTGGCAATATGAAGTTAGCTTATTAATATTTTAAAATAAACTTGAGTCAGCAAAGTAAGCGTATCCCACATCAGTGCCTTTCATTCTATGCCTGCCATGGTTTTCACTCCGCAGCAGCAGGGTAGGTGTGTCGTTATGGTGGGTGTAAAGGGCAGCAAAGACCACACACAAACGGTTCAGAAGTAAACCAGAGGCTGTAAGTTTTCCATAACTGATTTTCCCAAGCCCATCACTAACAGACTTCTTTCTAGAAGACTGACTCCTGAGTCCTCTGTCGTTCCAGAGACTTTCACGGACATATGCTGGAATTGCTGAAATCTGTATGGTTACTTTATCCTTCTAGTTGTACCAAATCAGAGTTTCCACTGTTTTCTTTTTCATTGTTGTGGCACACTGACTGAACGTTATTTTAAAAGTCCTAATCTCCCCTAAAATGCAATTTTCTTTCTGCAAGGACAAAACTACTGTTTCACACCGAATGAGACACACAATTTTTTATTTACCATCTTTATCCTCAAACATTTTTAATCACTCTCCTTAATTTTAATGCTGATAATTCTTAATACAGAATATTTGCACATGCAGACAGATAAGAAGGCACAGACTTATGCATGCTTTCAAATTATTTAATCATGAAGTAGCAGTTGACTTTATTGCCTGTTTACTTGGCTTTTAAAGATTTAAAGTCTACTCCAAGGTGCAGAACTTTGCCAAAAGTGATTATAACTTTCACAACTGGGAGATTCTGCAATTGTGTTCAGAAGCTTTTCTAACTCCTTAATATTACAGTCTCTTTCTGTTAACCTCAGTGCAACTTCTATCTCACATCCTTTAGCTGACAACACTCGATGAAGATGTTTTCAATTCAAAATGTCTTGTAAGGTAGGTGCTAGGCACCTGACCTGAATTTTTCAGTATAATTAATGTTTAAAGTCACTTGCTAGGAGAGGGTAATCTAACAGAGGCAAGGTATGTCCATTAACAAAACAAGCAAGAAAAGGGAGCGTGCAAATTAATTACTAGTTTTTGAACCTTTGTGAACAGTTACTTTTACTGTGCCATAGAAACTTATGCAGTTATCTTCTTTTCCACGTGTAAGCTCTTTATTAGAGAACTGGGGGGAGGGGGAGAGGGCAAGTAGGAAAGAAAAAAAAACCCTGAAATGTTTTGTCTTGCAGCAATTCAAATCTCTCTGACTTTGCTGATACTATGAAATGTCAACATGTTCTAAAAATGGACTGCTATTAATATATTGTATGATGTATATACAAATCCATTAGACTCTGCTTGGAATCTGGAATGAACAGAGAAAGGAATTTCTCTTCACACTTTAGTCAGAGCCTCATTCTTTTTATGTTCTTACCCAGCTATGTTATATTCATAGAAACTTCGAAAAACAGGGCTGAAAGAGACCTGAAATGATCAGCTGTCCAGCGGTTGGCCCAAGGCAAACTCTGTTACACCTAGGTCAGTCCTGAACAGCTGTTTTGTATAAACTGTGGCAAAAACCTCCGATGATGAAGACTCCTAAGCCTTCCCAGGCTATCTGTTAAGGTTGCTAGAATGAATCCAAGTGAGTTTCAAACTAATCCAGATGTTGTGAAATTGGCTCTGGACTGAAATCTCCGGAGTTTGTCAGTGTGGAAGAATAACCAGCTGCATCAAGGCTCTGAGGAACCTTCTCTTCTTTGCTCTTGGATTACATATGTTCAAGGCTGAGAGACATTCACATTCCCAGTGGTGAAAGCATTCTCTTTCTCCCACCATTTCACAAATACAACCTCTTTTTTCTACCATAACCAGCATAATGCCTTTCCTCTCTGTCCAACGATCTTCCCTTTAGGTCTATTATAAATAGCTTGGGGGAGTAAATACAATTACATCCCTTAATCCCGTGTCAGGCTGCCATGCATTGCTTTGTATGTGTAAATCAGATTCAGCCATAAGAAAAGGAAAAGCCACAGAGGATCCAGCAGATATTTACTCATTTTCATCTGCACTTTTGTAAAAATTTGGAAAGCTGGAGACAAAGGTGTTCCTTATTCACCTACAGTCTTGTATGTCATGACCTGTGACCACCAAGAGTTTCGTCCTTTCAGATCTCTGTTGACATGGCTGCCTCCTGAACAGCTGAACTAGCAAGTCTCCTTCAACAAAATGTGAATAAAATAAAGACACCTAAGATGAGCACACCCTGGCAATGAGGTCAACTAGCATGGAGCAGCCTGTGTCCATACTATTAACTATCTTAATTTGCAGAGCAGAAATATGTTCAAGGCATCTGGGAATGATCACTGATCAGTGATCAGTATTCCCTAGCCATCCCAAGGAGAAGTTTGGATGATAATTGTGACCAGGACTGGTCTGAAATTGTAGCAGTGTTGCATGTGGCTACTAATGCCTAGAGCGCTCCTGGAGAAGGCATGTTACTCCCACAGGAATGAAAATGTTTACTTTGCTTCATCTGAGCCCACACTTCCAAGCTGTACCTTATGGCTGCCCTAATCAACTGGTATAGGCATAGAAAAGAGAGAAGGGGAGAGAGATTGTAAGAGCATATTTTCTTTCCCAGAACTGGACCTGAATTGGTAACAAACCTATTTTAGAAATTCTTGCAGTCTGTCTGATTAAAGCTGACTCTCCAGGCTGATGTATAAATGATAGTTAGTATTTCTGATTCACATCACTTCTGTGGGCTGGGAAAAGGTGCAGCCCCAGGTCTTGTAATCCAGGGATAAACATTACCCAGATTTTTGGACAGTTAAGATTTGGAGTTCTTTCTTGGCATTCTCTATTGGCCTGATTTATTAGGGACATGAGATAACTTAGCTATAACAGTTTTCTCTTGGAGGTCCCCTGCAGGTCATCAGAACACCACACAACCCCAGCAGTGAAGTATACATCTCAGCTCTCTCTGCCTCTCTGAAGTGCAGTGCTTTTCCAGCTGGTCCTCCGGTGCCTAACAACACCTCTGTATATTGCTTACTGACAGTTGAACTCTGACGGAGGTGAAGAGCAGCTAATGACCTGAGCCAGGTACACCATCTCTTTCCCCTGCCTCTCCTCATTCCGTCATTTTAATCAGCTACACCAGGGAAAAAGAATCCTCCTCGCACATTGTGCACACAAGAAATGTTAAATTAAAAAATTTAAGGTCAAGCAGGCCCATGTGTCCACAATGCCAGCAGACCTTTATTACTAATTTTGGTATTTGAAATCTTCTACGCTACAGGATTAAAAAAACCAAAGATAGTATTTAAATTATTAAAGGCGTCGGCTGAGGTTTTCAAAAGAATGCATTCTGAGGCAGGAGAAAACCAGAGGCTGTATTCGCTTTAAATAATTCTAGTATTCCAATTAGGAAAGCTGTGAGCTTTTTGTTTCTCAGTTGCCTGAAGACATGGCAGAGTTTGGGAGGCTTTTTAAAAATCCTTATAATTTAAAGGCTTTTGTACCTACTCCTAAGGCAGCACCTATGCAATATAGTTGTTCGCAGTTATCTTTGGTAGCAACAAATGGTAAGAAAGCAAGTGAAATTGCTCAGTACGTCCAACAGGTTACCTGGTAGAGAGAGTATGAAACCATCGGCAACGGCTGAGCAGGAGAAACAAGTGCTGCAGAAAGGCCTTTAGGAACAATTCCCCTGTGGTGTGCTGCCTCATCCTCAGAGCAGGGTTAATGACGTTGCTCAGGAAAACCAAACTACATAAGGATTAGAATAAGCAACAACATGCATCACATTGGAGATATTTTTTCCTTAACAATCCTGTGGTTAAAAAAAAATTTACAGTTTGCATTAATTAGGAATTCTATAGATTGGCACATTTTCCCCTGGCTCGTATTATGTTTCGTGGGAGAAAGACTGTGGTTTTCTAAGTCCTTCTAGAACCTGATGAGACTTCACTTCTGATTGGAGGCTTTGAGTACTACAAAAATGCTATTAATTATACATCAATTATCATTGTTACTATTGCTGTTGGTTTATTATATTACTGCATATTGCCACACTATTGAATATTATGGTTATAATGTGTCATTATAGCATAAGTATCAATAATAATTAATAGTAATAATATGGACAAAATTAATATTAACATTTATGTTAATGTTAACATTAACATTGCTGTTAAAAACTATGCTTCAAGTATGAAATAATGAAATTATCATCTCTAAGAAAATGCTTTATGTGCCAGAATTTCATCCTCAGAGTAGTGAATCAGAGTCACAAGATTTCTAATGCTGACGAACTCCAAGACACTTTTCGAGAAATAAAATTTTAAGTGTACAAATCTCAAATCAAAATAATCTGATGTGGTGTATTATAGCAGATAATATGCAGGTGTCAGCCTACAAATTACTGTTCGGAAAGAAATGAGTCTATGTGATTGATAATAAGACATTTTTTTCTTCAGATCTGTTTTCAGAGTCAGAATTTTTTAAACAGAGATTTAATCACTCTCCTTAGTGATTTTAAACAGAGCTTAAGTGTAAAATTTTGTTTCAACTTATGATGAAATCACCCATACATATTTTCAATTATTTCCCCATTGAAAGGCTTTCTCAGGGAAATGACACAGATTTGTAGACTATGAATAAATTTTTAAATTTTAATATTTGTGCACTGATATTTTTTCATTGCAAATACCTAGTGCATCTAGTGTAGTTTTCATTTGAAAATAACACACAATATGTTTAAGTGAATCAAACTAGCCAAGTCCTCAGTATTCAGAATTTTGGGAGTACAGGATAACCTAGGTACAAAAAAAAAATCTGATATGCAAAATCATGTTCACACACAATCCCTTTGTGTCACAGACAATTGCTATAATTCATGACTTATAGCCTGGGTGGGCTTCTCTCCAGTCTGGAATTATGCAGCTTTGCTTTAAAATATGTGTCCAGCAGAACACATGGATTTCTGGCAGCTCTCCTGGGATGCAAGAACTTTTCCTTTGGCATCATCATTCTTGATGTAAACACTGCTAAATATCAGTAGGTTTAATCATTTAAACTGCTACACTTTGGTATGCGATGGGCAATCCAGGTATACTTGTAAGGAATGTGTTCATCCTGGTAAAAATTATGGCCTTGATCTTGCCTCATTAAAGTAAACAGCAGTTCTGCTGCTGATTTTGCAAGGAACGAATTCAGGCAATCAACAATCAGGAGAGAAACTAACACTCGTATCACTGAGACATTAACATTTTGATTTTCTCTCAAAGGTATATTTTTTTGGCTGGCTTAAGAAAAACATTTAAACATACTTAACTTAAACTATGATTTTGTGTCCCATTGATTTTTAATAGTATTCAATCATGTGCTTAAGCAATTAGGAAATGATACTCTATAGCAGGAATTACAAATGTAAAAATGAGTTGAAGAAGTAAAAATTAATAAATTGCTATGCCTGTATGAGGTAAAAGTAAATAGTTCTCTAACCTACATTTATGTCCTTCCAGCATTATCAACACATTGGTTATTTAAGTGTGGTTCGCTTTCTACCTTATTAAAAAAAATTTTAAAAAAATCAAAATTAACTTTTCTGAGACAAGAAATTTAAGGAAGAGTGATTTTCATTAGATGTAGCTCTCCTGTACAGTTAGATCAGCAGCTGATGTGTTTAAATACCACATTTTATTTCTGCACAAAAGGTCAAATACAAGAAAACACAACCTGTTATTTTGTTGTATGATGAAACTTTTAGTTTATTAAAACATGAGCTCTTTAGGATGTTGAATTTTGTGCATGCTTTAGCAAATAATGGGAACGGGGGAAGTACAGTGGTTACAGTTCTGAAAGTGTGCATGAGCTACAAATTCATATCTACTATATAAACTACCAGCTTTTAATATATTAAAAGTAGGTATAGCAGCATAATTATTGCTGTTTCTTTCAGTTTTAATGAGGAAACAAACATAATAATACATTAGAAGAAAGAAGGCTGACAGGTGTATTAACAAATGGACTTAAAGAGAAACAGATGCTATTTGATTTTCAGCAG
>NW_010396510.1:17283-19626 GCF_000710305.1 Buceros rhinoceros silvestris
CAGCAGGAGTTAGAATAACAAAAATAACTTAACTAAGAAATACGTAGTCAAGATTAAAGAGTCTTAAACAATATTCAAATGTCTTAAAACATGTCCTTCGTCTGTCTGAGAACATTAAGAATAGCTATAGTACAAAATATTTTGTGGGGTTTTATGTCATTCTCAGTGACTATTAAATGCACTGTTTAAAAGGAAAACATCCTCTGGAGCACAGTATCCAGCCAAAGAGTGTGGAAAAGCAAGCGAGAGCAGTTCTTCTCTGCCGCAAAACGTCATTTTTGCTGTGCCACAACCGATTTATGATAGACCAAAGGGTCAGCATATAGCCAGGGCATGGGATATTCCAGCTCTTCCCTGGTATGGGGGTACAGGAACAGCAGAAGAAACTTATGTGACTATATTTCAAGACCACAGGTAAGATTTGTTTTGAACATATTGGAGAGAGGGTGTAAATAGAACAGGAATATGTTGCAGCTTTAGCTCACAGGACAGAAGGCTGTTACCAGGGATATAGCCAGGTATATCCCTGGGCTACCTGCAAATAAGAATTGAGTGTGACATACATTTTCAAATCTCTGAAGTTTTTATCTACTTGTGTAGTTAGACATGCACTTAAGAGGCATTTGATCTCTGTTAATGCCACAAAATGGTTCAGTACAGATTTCCGTATTGGGTTTGTGTGGTGGGAGTTTGGTAGCAAGTGAGGGCTGCAGGGGTTGCTTCTCTGAGAAGCTGCTAGAAGCTTCTCCAGCTCCAAGATGGACCTGCTGCTGGCCCAGGCCAAGCCAATCAGAACCAGTTGAAGCACCTCTGTAATAATATAAATAAGAAGGGATAAAAAGAGAAACTGCTGGAAAATCTGGAGTGGAGGAGTGGGATGTGAGAGGAACAACTATGCGGACACCAAGTTCAGTGAAGAAGGATGTGAGAAGTCACACCAGAACAGAGATTCCCCTGCAGTGCATGGTGAGATGGCAAGCTGACACCTCGCAGCCCATGGAGGTTAAAGGTGGAGCAAATATCTGCCTGCAGCCCATGGAGGACCCCAAGCTGAAGCAAGTGGGTGCAACCAAAGGAGGCTGTGTCATCGTGGAAAGCCCATGCTGTAGCAGTCAGTTCCTGAAGGATTGCACCCCATAGACAAGACCCACACTGGAGAAGTTCATGAAAAACTGCAGCCCGTGGAAAGGACTCATGTCAGAGAAGTTCGTAGAGGACTGCGTACCATGGGAGGGACCCTATGCTGGAGCAGGAGAAGAGTGTTAGGAGTCCTCCCTGTGAAGAGGAAGAAGCAGCAGAGACAACATGTGACGAACTGACTGCAACCTCCATTCCCCAAACTCCTGTGCCGCTGCCGGGGAGGTAGAGAAGTAGGGAGCAATGTTGAGCCTGGGAAGAAGGGAGGAGTGGGGGAACATGTGGTTTAACATGTCTTTAAAATTTGGGTTTATTTCTCATTATCCTACTCTGTTTTGATTGGTAACAATTTAAATTTAAGGTTTTTTCCCCATGTTTGTTTAGCCTGTGACCATAACTGGTGAGTGATCCCTCCCTGTCCTTGTTTTGACCCTCAAGCCTTTTTGTTGTGTTTTCTCCTCCCCATCCCACCAAGGGGGTAGGAGTGAGCGAGTGGCTGCATGGCACAGAGCTGGCACTGAGCCTAAACGATAACAATCTTCCAGACTGCAGAAGATGCTTCATCACCAAAGAATGTAAATACATTAAATTATTGGAAGCACAATCAGAAAAGTTGTAGACATGCATTTAAATAGTTTGCTTCAGTCCTTTTGCTCATTAACAAGAAGTTGGTCAATTGGATCTCTGTAGCTTGATTTGTTATATTCAGTAAAAGGACAAAGAAATTCACTTTTTATATAAAAAATGAAGTTTTTCAGCCAGAAATTTCCACTTTATATCTCTCAATGCCCAAATCTAGAAGCACAGAAAAAATGTGAGTATGTAGATGAAACTTTCTGTGAAAGTCAAAAAGATACGTGCAATTCGAAGGGTTAGCCAGAGTCATTCTCTGCTGTTTAATGTTTTTTTCATACGCATTTTATGGCTACATGTATATTATGGCTACATAGGGAGTCAGGACATTTTTTAAATCATCTAGAAAGGTTTAATAAATGCTGGAGAAAATCTCAAGAGACATATTATAGAAAGAATATAGTGAGTAAATGATATATTTGCTTAAAGAGAACCAAAGCATTCACAGTATCTGCGGCTCGAAGAGACCTTTGGTGACCTCAGCAATTTCTATGGCAGACATTAACTGTGACCGATTAGAGAGTAGCCTTTCACTGGAAAGCTGTCTTGAGAGAAAACAGAATACTTCAGACT
>NW_010396510.1:19719-21679 GCF_000710305.1 Buceros rhinoceros silvestris
GAGTGTTTACTTTTCATTATATAGTCTTTTAAAGCTAAGTTCTGAAAGCAATGAAACTTATGCAACTGTGCTTGAATATGTGTACTTGTTCACATACTCACTCCTTCCAACAACGTCCCATCCTTAATCCATCTAATAATTTCAATCAAATTTACAGAGCAACAAAGCCATGAAAATAAGTTGTAAATGGGAGTGATCTTATTGATTGTAGCTGATAGAGGGGCTGTCAAGTGAGTTCATCCTATTAGACATTAGAGAATCTACACTGGTTAGGTGATCTAATAAATATTCTGCTCACAGTATAAGCTTCAGCTGAAGTTTGCAATCAGCTAGAGACAGCTGTGGTTTTCACTGCTGGTTTCTTTTTACCTCTGCATTGTCTTGTCTCTCCCAGTGGCCTCTACCAGCACTCCATGGTCCTTCGCCGTTCCTGGTCATCTGCTTTATCCACTACCCAGTATCAACAGTTCCAGAGTCTTCCCTTCCCACCGTTCAAAAACTCCAGCAGCTTCAGTCATGCAGCTTGTCCCAAGTATCCTCACTGAAACAAGGTGGCAAGTAGCAAAAATAGCAATTAAGTGCTAGGTAACCAATGGGATGAAGCCATTCAATAGCCCAATGATGTATTCATGACTCTCATGCACTTGTCAGTTCTCTAGACACTGAACTAGGTGTTTTTCTACTGTATTAAGTATTATTGAACAAACCTGCCACTTTGGCTTCTCTTGAGTATTAGTCACTACCAGCATTATGTCTTTGATTCATGCATTAGGTCGCATTAGGTCACATAGCTCATATGTTTGGAGATTGCCTAATTTGATTCCTGCGTCTTCCCTTCTATGACTACCTTAAAACAGGGGCCATATGGGCAAACCACAGTGTTCCTGCTTAGAGACAGGGATTGTTCAGCTACCTACTCCAGTCATCTTTACATCCCACCACTTCAGCTGCACCATTCAGAAACCTAGGATTCTTGCTATCATCCTCACATAGTCTAGTTCAAGCATAAGTCTTGATCAGATTTTTGTATATTTTGTTCTAGCCTAGCTATGAGTAAGCCATATATGTATGTCTAGCAGTTTAAAAATCAAGTAGAGTAAGAATCTTCCACATCTGTGCTGAGATATAATACCTGATTGTAGCACTGTGTACGGTGTTATTATACACTAGCTTGGCATATGCAATGCTGAAAGTAAAGAGACTAAATTTATGTCCAAGCATGAATACTTCATGAAAAGGTACCATCAAGAAAAAAAAAAGTTAGAAACTTTATTTTGAAAGATATGTGAAACAGCAGGATGAACTCTTAGCTCCTACCATGCCTTTAGAGTGGCTTTCAAAAAGATTCAGTATTTTCTAATGCCTTTCATGAGATAACCATTGAGCAACTATCAGTTATTATCTGCACAGACTCTCCATTTCTCTTTCATTCTTATCAAATCAGCATGAAGATGTCTGAAGACTGATTAGATTAAACCACCGCGACTTGTGAAGCCTGGCAATGTTGTTTACACACTGCTATCTACAATTCTGTAGTGATCTGTAAGGTCATTAATCAATATGGAGCTATTTTCTAGGATCAGACCATTCCGATCTTTTTGATATCTTTAAGTGGCAGCCTCCTGTCTTGCGATTCAATAGGGGGTAATAGTAAGATAAATACAAGTGACTGATGCAGCACAGGGCTAGAAGTCTTGTATGGGAAGTGAAGCAGAAAAAACTAAACACAGAACTGAAGGTTGCGATTTTTGGGCCACTTCATAATAAATACTCAATAAATAGATTTTTTTTAATTATGATATACACTTATTAAAAATATATACATAAATGTTTCTTTTATAAGCACTTGAAGGCATTTGCAGCCACTGGTAATCAAAGACTTCACAAGAAATGAAAATGAAACACATGGGAATGTGTGCCACCCTGTGACACACAGTATGACACCATGTATGACACATAT
>NW_010396510.1:21794-26520 GCF_000710305.1 Buceros rhinoceros silvestris
CTAATGCTTTAAAAACTTTATCTATATTTTTAAAAGCTGCAGTTATTTTATTTTCGTGGTCAAGACTAAGTCATAGAACCTTACTACTGCATATTTCACTAGGCAGCAACACATAATTGAAACATAAGAAAATTATAGTCTCCCCCCACCTTTCAACAGAGAGGGAACAATTCAACACTGCGGTAATGCTTCATATCGTAAAAACATCACTACAGTGGTAAAAAATACTACACTGTACTTTTATGATTTTTTTTTGTCTGTTTTTCCCTTTTCTGGTCATGCTATCAATCCAAAACAAAGAGCTAATTGTATTGTGAACTACTACTGAAGGCATGCATCCAAGAAAAGTTTCAAATCCATTATAACATACGTTATAAGATAAGGGCATAGACGTACTCATACACCTTTGGAAGATGCCAACGAACAGAAAAAAATCCTCATTATGGCATTAATTTTTCAGTGTACCTATACGTGGCAGACATCATCACTTGCAACAGAAGAATCCATTGCATGGATGCAGGTTTTTTCTCCGTTTAAAAGAATGCCAAAACCACATCTAATGAGTGCTTTTTGTGAAGGATGGGGGAGAAGGGCAGGCAGTGGACAGTCTTCCCTGCTGTAGCTTTCCTACTTGATCAATGCCATCAGATCAAAAAAAAAAATTAATCTCAGGTTTTTATTTTCCAGATTAATATCCTTGCCATCAGGCTCTGAAATGATCTACTTTATGTTCACTGGGTGTGCCTATGGGGTCTTTGTACACTGTGGAGGAACGAACCTTGATTCCTAAGCCACCTGGTGTAGATATGCCTGCATTCTTACTGTTCAAAGCTAGCACCTTCTGCCGAAGGCTGGTTTCAGCCATACTCTCTGCGGACCCAAAAGAAAACTAGCCCTTACTAGGAGGGAGCTAATTCACTCCAGAGGAGAGACCGTGAATAGCGTGGTATAAGCATGACATGGATGACCAGAAAACTAGCAGTTATGTAGCAAAAGAGATATAAAAGTGAACTGACAGAGTAGAGCCATTCAGTGGATTTTATACCAAGAAACAGCTTCCACAAGTGAGAATGTAAGGAGTTCTTCAAATTCCCCTAGTTCTTTGTTTGGATCCGTCACCTAATGTCAGGGGCAAGTCTCTTCTTCAAAATGGGAAGAGCAGCAAATACAAACCCGTATCTCAAAGATCAGTCATTAGATTAATGGATATTGCGGGGTACCATTTTGTTTTTCTCCTCAAAGCACACCCCAGGATTTGTACAATTACTTCTTGGGATGCTTTTCAATTATATGCCTCTTGCATAAAAAGGCACCTGCCTGATCAGGTATAAGCATTTTTAAACAGAAAGACAGGAGCTTTAATATTCAGTGATGCAAAAGAACCTGTGCGGACTTTGCCTAAGGCAATATCTTTGACCTAGATTCGTTGTCTATGGTTTTTAGACAAATTATGATTTAATATTCATCAGCCCTTGCATGCTGAGTCGTTAGCTGGGGACAGTATCACCTATAAATAACTTCCTAATAAGTAACCACAGCCAGATAGGAGCTACTGTGGGCAAAATGGAAATGTGGCATATTCGAACTGCACAAATAAATAAAATGAGATATCTACCTAGTAGCTCTGCTGCAGAAATTTAATAGCTTGCAATGACTGATGCCATGATAGACCTGAGCTGACAATTTTCTGTCAGGGAGATATTAGTCTGTCTTAAATTATTCCAGACTAATAAGCACACTAATACTGTGTTGCTCATTTATCTATGTCTACAGGTTAACAGAAAAAGAAAAGAAAGCAGAAAATTGTTAAAAGGTGAAGACAAAATACTCATCCAAGTAGTGCCATTTGGCATCTCCTGCCCCTTTTTCCTTTAGAAAATAATTCTTATAATCAGTAATTGGAAAGGCAGCCTCCTTTGTATTTTACTGGCACCATACCTTTGTATCTCTGAGGTCAAAGAGGCAAACAGCTGTGGCAAATGAACCCAAGCAACTAGCCTGGCAGCTCATCATGGGGAAGAAATGGGTTGTGGCAAAGCATCTGCAGAATTTCCCTAAGGCCATCATGATACAGTAGCTTAAAAATGACATAGAGTTTTGCAGCCTCTAAGTGATAGTTTAGATTAGGTTAACAGAAAGTTCGTTCTTTGTAACAATGAGAATAACAAATGGCAAGAGAAATATATCAGTGCTTCAGCAGAAACACACGTACTTAATTTTCTTTTGGTCACCCCCCACAGAGAGGAGAGCAAACCTTTTAGCACTCTTAAATGTGAGAGACTGTTTAGAGCCAAGTGCTTCAGAGATGGAGGCAATGTGTGAAGCATCCCTCAGCAGCTCAGCCTGTGCTTCCCCTTCCCACCCCGTACCATGCCTGGTGCTGTGGGGCTCAGCAGGCTGCCAGCCTTACTGTTCTTTTGTGCTCACGACAATGACGGGTTTATGATGCAAATGAAGGTCGACTGAAAACCACTGCACTGATCTTGCTCCTGACCACCTGCACCACTTTTTCCTCCTCTGAGACTTGGGGTCTCCTTGATGGAAAACGTATTCATTTTTACTATGTCTGCTCTCGGTGACTATGATAAGGCACCTGCTTCTCTGCAGAGATCTCCTGTATAAATCAGTATAGCCTAAGGAGATTACGGGAGTCAAAGACAAAGAGGATTGAGTGCCTATTTCCACCAAGGCCCTAGCATATCTAAAGTATTGCAACTGCAGATTTACTCAGCCTGTTCAGTCAGAAGTGTTCTCTTTCTTTTCCTGAAAATAATTCTCCATAGGCTGGGGGCTGGACTTGGTCCTAAGCAGAGAACTCTAACAATGGTGCATACTGAAAGTAACAATGCAGCTTATTACCCTTGCTCTGGTTTAGCATTCTCACATCACAGAAATACAGTATTTCTGTTTTTGACATAAATGACCACTTCTGCATGCAGCATTGCCATCATCAGCAGGAGCCGTGAGCCTGTGCTGCCTGGAAAGGCTGTGCAGTGCAACACCCAGTACTGCTGGGGCATACAGCCGGGCTTTGTCAGATGCTTCAAGAACTGGTCTCAGCATAGAGATGTGGTTGCAGACACCGAGAAGATCTGCAAAGGGTTTTTTGTGTTGCTCCTTCAGTATGTTAAGATTCTTCCACATCAGAACAATCCTGGAGCAATACCCATACAGTGTACACCCATGAAACTGAGATCACCCTTGGATTCTAAGCCCTAATATTAGCATAAAAGATAGCTGAATTGTAATAAATCTTATCTTTAAGTGAGCAACTACAGATTGTGTAGTATTCTAAAAAGACTAAATGCCCCTGATGAATATGAATATAACTTGCTTATGGACAGCTATAGTTTTTTGCTACTTACCAGACGTTGCCTTTCAGCAGTCCCCTATAGCAGACTGAAGAAAAGTTAGTATTGAACTTCATCTTAAAAATAAATATTGAAAGTAGAAAAAAAACTATACCCTGAAATATGGTGATAAAAAAAATCAGGACTATCTTTAGCTGATAGCTTTGAGTCAGAATACTCAGCCTAAATGACAATGATGTGCCATCCTGAGATCACGTAAGAGGCACATGCTACATGGAGCACAAGATAGTTTTGATGTATTTGTGGGAGGATTGATTGTATGGGAGGAGGAGAGAACACTTTCAGTTGAGGAAGGAACTACTGGTAATTATCGTGCATTGCCATCAAAACCCGTGTGTAAATACCCAGTAATGAGCTTACAGATCCTCAGGTTAGAAAACGCTTCAGCTTCAGAAATTGAGTGTGAAAGAGATCCAGTCTTGCACTCAGTTATTCCAGTGTAACCTGAGCCAACTACATTTAAATAATTAGATTGATTTGAACATGTACTATCAATATTATGAAAGGTTTGTTGGGGTTGTAGGGTTGCTGTTTTCTTAATGAGCATAATTACCACTAGATGCAAATGGAGATGGAGTCTCCACCTTGACTGAATAATTAGATTTGCTGCTGGTATCCAAAACTGAACCAGGACTTCTGCACTGGAGTAACCGGATGAAATTGCGGGGGGATCATTATACAAGAGTTAGCCTAGTTTATTGCTTTTCTATCCTTACATTTTTAAGTCACTGAATATTTAGCTCTAACATAAAGCAAGAGATTCCAGCTTCCTATATAACATCTGTTAAATTGGTTAGCATACATATTGTAGTATATACAAAAAAGTTCAAACCTTGCCTCAAATTAATCTTCTTAATTTTAATAAAGAAGCTTTCTCTAGTGGCAAACATAAATCTTACCACATAATGTCTTTCCTGAGCTAGTGATTATTAGGTACCCTCCAGGACTCCCGTTCTTGGCAGGCGCCGGCCGCCCCGTGCCCGGGTCTGTGATGTCCGGAGGTAGAGCAGTGACTCTTTCACGGGCACCCCCTTGCCGTGGGGAAGGAGCTTGTGTGCCCTTGTGAGGTTGAGAGCTGTGCTGCTGGTGGCATGTGCCTCCGGTAGGGTCTCCCAAGCCAGACAGGTCTCAACTGAAGGGTCAGACAAAGTGTGTCCACGGGCAGGATGGGCTCACTAGCCTTGGGGCAACCATCCTAGGAGAAGGACAACTCTGACTCCAAACCTGGGCAGATGGAGCTCGTTCAGCCTTGTAAGGCATCCATCATCTAAGAGAAGGATACTCTAACCAAACCTATGACCCGAGGACTTCGCTGTCACCGTCCAAGCTCGCTAGGCCCTGGCAGATGAACCTCA
>NW_010396510.1:26566-33087 GCF_000710305.1 Buceros rhinoceros silvestris
CGCACACGCTGGTGCCTCACCTAAAAAATCCACCGCGCAGGCCCGAAGGGTGCACTCATCGCTTGCAGTGAGCGTGGGAAAAGCCCTTCCCGGATCTTCGTTCGTGAAGCCAAGCCGTGATGATGATGATGATTAGGAACGTGTCAAGATGAAATTAGTTTTGTCTGTAAGGAATCTCATCTCTTAATACTTTTAGGTTGACACTAATATTTGGTTGAGATGCCAGAATCAACAGAATAGTTTTTCTCCTCCAGCAGGACCAAAAGCTTGACAGCCTGCCAGTGGCTCTGGAGAAGAGCAGGTCAGGCATGCTCTGATGAAATACACCTTGGTGTTTCAAATTCTACTCTGCTGAACACAGAATAATTTCATTTAAAATACCTCATATTTTAATTGTCACTGTATTCAAGATTAGTTCCAACAGGCTCCCATCTATAGTTTTGACAGGTTCATTCCAAGGCAGACTTTTGCATCTGGTTGCTGAAGGGGAGCAGAGAAGCCCACAGTAATACCTCCAGATTCTGATAGCTTTTGGTTTACCGGCAGGCTGCTTTACTTCTTGGCTTTTATATTGAGTTACTTTCAGTTAAGACCCAAACCCTGTATTTACATGGCAATGTAGAGAGCTGGAAGTGCTCATTGGCTTTTTTAATTCACCTTTTATTCTCTGAACTCAAGCTCTGATTAAACAGGGGTTACTGTGAGCACAAAAAATTAAAATTCTCCAGGTGACAAGAAAAATAGAGATTAAGAATAAAACAAAAGAAGTTGACAAAGGAAAAAAAAAGAAATAGAAAGTGAGAATAAGGCATTTTCAGAATCCTTAGAGCAGTAATATTGTGATTGACAATAAAACAAATATTAATCTATAATTGGGGAGGGGTGCACTGAAAGCAGAAAGAGGTAGATTTTGGGTGTGTTTTCACTTGGTTGACTAGCTTCTGGCAGATTCAACATAAACCCACAATTTTGCGGTCCTTTCTATGATCTGCAGTGTTCAAATATGTATAGTTGATTCTGAGTGTAGTTGCTAGGCAAAGCTCTCAAATCTCAAAGAGTTAATGATGGTTTTATTTCTTTCCTTTTATTTACCAAAAATAGGTTAAAAAAAGTCAAGCCCTGCAGGCAGTGGAACCTTCAGGATCTGAACACATACAGTGCTGCCTTGTGCAGGATGAGGACAGCTTGAAACAAGCACTGAGAAGGCACAAACTGCCCCTATTCATCTCAAACCAGGCTCTGCTAGAGTAAGTGCTAACGTTGTTAACCACTTCAACACCAAGTGGAGACAACAGGGAAAACAGGCCAACCTGCATGCTCCCCATGCTTTGTTTATCACAATGAATTTACCACTCAAACAGGCCTGCACGTCTGGAGAAAAAAAGTGAAGTATTCTCTCTGGGGTTTGGGGGCTCCATGACCAGGGTCACTGGCTCCATCCTCAGCAGCAGTGAGGAGGTCTATCTATATTAGATTTGAGGGTTCAGTGTCCAATCTGCTTTACCTCTGGGAAGCTACAATCACAGAATTCTATCCCAAAAGGAAGAAGTCAAGCCAATCCACATGTGAGCTTCACTTTCTTCTACCTCCTTTCTTCTATTGTCAAAAGCCAAAGCCAAATCTTCCTCCATATGAAACAAGGTTGTCTTAAGGAAGAATTAATAGTTTGAGATTGGCTACCCCTTTAAAGTCTTTTAAAAGCATCTCAGAACTAGCTCCGGCATCTGACAGATTTGTCACCGAGTTGTCATCATCTACCGGGAGGCTGGATGCAGATGTACTGCATTGCCTGAGAGATTCCGGTCCTTTCAACTTGCAGGTGCAGCTTCAAAAAGTGCCATCCACACTCAGGCATATCCTATACCATAGATAGGGCAACAACTAATGTTAACACCCAGCTTAATCAAACCTTAATCTAAGGTCATGACTGACACTTGTTAAATGAAGCTCTGAAGGAGGAATAACTCGGAAGTCACAAAAGCATCTAAAGATCTGCAAAAGAATCCTTTATAGATGAAAATAGAGACTCAGTAGAGAATCTCCATGTGAAATAAAGATACCTGAGCCAGCATTATCTGATGTAGGAACCTCCTGTGTTTTGGCAAGGGGGCAGTGCTGTTGTCTGTTGGCAGAGCCTCACGATTTGCAGGTATGTAAACCAGGTTTAAGTCAGAATTTTACATTGTAGTGACGATACTCTGGCCACAGCTCTCATAGATTGATGAGGCTTCTTTTTGGTTCTGCCAGCTTTGAGACAGAAAGACTGCAGCTTCCTGTTTGTAAACCCTTTCCATGAGGAGCACTGTTCACCTTAAAGTTTTCCAGTGGATACATTGTGCAAAATGAATGAGACCAATTTAAAAGAACTGATCATCAGAAAAACAAAAGACTCAAAAGACTTTCCTTTTGGTCATGGGAGAGTTAATAAATGGAATGAGACATTGGAAGGATTGACAAGAACAGTCAGAAGAAATTGTGGCAAAATAGAGGAAGGAAAGAATTTAGAAGAGAAAATGTGACATATTACAGCTGGCTACAGGACAGATGGAATACCTTCTTTCTTAAGCTTTTGTGTTCCTTGTACAACACTAAAAACACTAAATAGATTTTTCTTCTAGCATACATATATATTAAATCAAATTGGAAGCACATCTTAGGAAAAATTTAGTTCTCTGTTGTAATAGCTCACTGGCTAAAATCTATTTCTTCACTTAAATAGTTGTATTGTCTTCAGTGAGGATTATTACATGCATATCCAGCTGCTATTAGATCATTTTATTACAGACAATATGTAGTCTGGAGTCCCTGGTAACAGCTATGATATTCAACCACAAACTATTGCTGAGCTGCATACATCTCCCATTGCTTTAAAAAGATTAGGCTGGCAAGACATAAAAATAATATATATTTCTCACTTTATATTACCATCCCTGTGTTCAAAGTTTGTTCAAATCTAATCTCTTCAAGATCAAGCTAGTCGTGATCATGCTTCTAAAATGAGTATTTTGGCTTCCCTTCTCAAAGAACAATGGGTAATTTCACATGGATATAAATGAACACACTTGTAAGCTAAGGATGGAATTTCTATAAATAGACAAAAGAATTAGTGCTTGTGGGGATTTTGTTTCAGAAAAAGAAAAAAAACCCCCAACTTTGTGATCATACACTAATAAAGAATCAAAAATAAAAAGCCAGGAAGTAAAATAAAAGCTTTCCTTTTAGCTGTAAATGATCTACTACCTTAATTAATTACGCTGCCACTAGCACTTTTTATTGAATGCTCTGAACCGAGGGTTTGGTAACTCTGATAGGCCAGATTTCGCGTTGAATAAAAACCCCACAAACATTTTAGCCAGGATAATAATGACTTCTACTTTTTAGCAATTAGAAGCTGTGATGCAAAACTAAAGCTACAGTGCGCAAGGACAGAAATCTTTGACCTCATCCTTGAAAGAAGCTGGGACAGCTCCAGGCATCCATATCCTGGCACTCCAGGTGACACAGCATTGGGAATGTGTCACCAGTAGGAGACACGGCACTGGCTCTCAGTACTGCCATGGACATGTTGAAAATGCCAGGGAGTCTTTGTTCCGACTGCTATTGCCTGAAAACCAAAAACCAAACCTACCAAACTGTATCACAAGGAAAGCAAGTAGCCTGAATTTCAGGGGTTAAATGCAGTACATAGTTAAATACAGGTGTCCTCCCGGTTGTTCGATGAAGTTTTAGCCCTCAGCATGAGTCAGTGTTTCTGTAGCAGAGATGCCTGGGTGTCTTGGAGCGTTTCAGTCAGGGTCTTTTTCATTGTTTCTTATTCACTATAAAACATACCCAGCTTTCGAAGATTTGACATCTGCTAAGCATAGGTGTTAAATGACTCATCAAATACAAAACAGTTAGTGAAAACAGTTGCTTCAGTTGCTGAAGCATGAGACAATGCATGTAGCATACTGTTAAATTTTAATGATTCAAATAATCTGGCCACATTGACCTTGGCTGAGCTTCTCAAGGAAAACTAAAGCTGGAAAAAAGATAAAAAACAGGCATTATCACAGAAAATGTTTGTATAACCCCTCCTAATCACATTTCTTAGTACTATTAGGAAAATGGACCTTGCTTTTCACTTCTTATACTTCCAGCCTGCAAAAGAAGGATGTTCTCAAGATGAAGCCATAAAAACCTAGGACATGAAAGATCTACTTCAGGGTCCCAGTTTACCCTTGAAATCTGGGCAAATCATTAGGTCTAGGTTCTTATGGAGCTGAGGTGAGACGGCTTCCTGCAGGCAGTTTGCCTCATAGGTTCTCCCCTCCAGAATAAGGGTAATCCACAACCTTATCTGTATGTGCTCTTACGTTCCAGAGGCAGCCTAGAGACTCAAAGGTGTGTATGTGGGCACCTGCCCAGTGTTGCCCTACTTAACTTTCAAGGGTGCTGCCACACTGCCTGCAAAATATCCTTATCTGAAGAAAACCCCTCAGAAACCAACTGGTGGAGAAGAGCTGGGCAAGAGAGAAGTGCAGATGAGTGAGGCATCAGATTTCCTTCTGCTTAAGTTCACCCAGTGCGACTACTCTCCCATTAGTCACCTGAAATGGACAATTTGCTCAGGCAGGTGGGGAGTTCCCCATCCAGGAGACACAAAAAGACACAACCTTCTACCACAGAAGAACCAATAAGAACACAGATAGCATAAGTATTCCAAAACAGGCTTGGATAAGTAATGTCTTGGTAAGTTCGGGCACTTGAAAACTGCTCACTTCTCACCTGAGCACTTGACCATGGTTTCTCAAGAGTAGCCAGTAGGTTAATTGGTCCACCTCTTTGACAATAGCTCTTCCCCTTAGAAACATTCCCTGGACCAGAGAGTGAACAAGAGATTGTTTCTACAGCACAGTGGCTTAGGTCAGTGGTGTTGGTACTGATGCTCAAGTCTCCACTTCAATATATAATTACAAAAAAAAAAATTTGGAACAACTCCAACAGGAGAGGCAAAAACCTTTTCCACCAGCACTTCTATTACTGCAGTGGTTATGCCTTTCTGATTGAAAGTTGAACCACCAAATTCAAGTCTCAGCTATAAATCAAGCAGAGTAGGACTTTGAGTCTAGCTCTTCCATCCTAGAAATAAGAGAACCTAAATGTTTGGTTCATCAGAACATGACAAACATATATAAATGCTGATGCTGCTGAGCTAAGACTGTATCTACTAGCAGTCTGCAGCCACCTTAGATGTGCTCTCCACGCACATACAAGACTGGGCGAAGCTAAGGAGACAAACTCATTTTTAGCAGGTTTGACTTTCAGTCTTTATTCCAACACAGTAACAAGGGGATGACTTCAGTGTTTGGGGAGTTTTGTCAATGTCACCCGGCTAAAAAAGCCCAGAAGCAGCTCGGCGATGCATCTGAAAACATCAACAAGAATTAGGTGCCCACAGGGCAAGTTGCATGTATTTTTACCATGCCTAAGGCAACGGTTCACGAAATGCTAGGAGGGGTTTTGAATACTCTTGCTTATGAATTCATAGAATTCACTTTTTTGCCACGGAATGCCACGAGTACAATATGACAATCCCACCATGTAGTCTAACATCATACAATTTCTGTGAAGACATGTAGGACAACATGATTAGAAACCTCTAGATTGTCTTTAGGAGCCATTTCCCGAGCTGCTGGAGCAGCAGCGGTGGAAGCTTACATCTGGGTCCCAATGACCGAACAGTACTTGAGCAAGTCACTGAGGTCATTTAAGAGCAGAAGTTATTTAAGGCTGGATGCCTTACCCCTTTACCCTTGAAAGGGGTAAAACAAGATTTCTTCTAATTGAGCAGTATTTTTCAATAATTTATCATTTGTACTTTGGCCTATTTTAATACAGGTCATGAAACATGATCTCATTGGAGACACTGGAACTCATACTAGAGCTTTATGGTTTTTAATTTCTTGATGGGACCAGGGCTGGGACAATAAGCATTACTAAGTGTTAATAATGTATTAAAGGTTTACATACCTGAAAGGTATAAGGCTTTCCTACCTCACAATCTGATTTTCAATTCCATCACTCGTCTTTTACGTTGATCATCATACTCTGCATGTTTCTCTATTTTATGTAAAAGAATTAAATCCTTGCCACAAACATTTCCAAATCTTCATTCATCAGTCTATTAAATGCCCTCTGGGTAATAGACAAATGTTTTTCAGAATTTGATTCAAAACTGACAGAAACAGCTTCTAAGAATATTGAAGAAAGTAAGAAAAGCGAACACCAGGAAAATTTCAAGAGTTCAGATCATCAATGCCAAATGTAGGAAGAGAAGGAATACAGTACTTTGTCTTTAACAAAAGGAATCATTACGCATAAGTGCATTAACAAGCCACGCCTGCATCCAAATGGCTGCAACAATACAAACCTGCTAACGTGAGATTAGTTTAACCAATTTAAAGAACAAATCAGAATAAAAGGGTATCTTGCATGTCCAATTGCTATAAAAGTCCAAGGCGGGGGGGGGGGGGGGGAAA
>NW_010396510.1:33199-47645 GCF_000710305.1 Buceros rhinoceros silvestris
GGGCGCTCATGAGTGAAAGGGGCGCGGCGGGGGGGGGGGGGGAAAATAGCTGTGAAAATTGCTTTTTCAGCAGCAGAAAAGGCAAAGTTACACTGGGTATGAAGAAGCTCCACTGAATACAAGGCTGGGGAACACTCCACCACACACACAGGAGGACGTATTTCCAAACACAGCATTATTGATTTTCAAATTTTACCTTCTTCAGTGACTTCTTAAATTTCTTTTTTTTTTTTTTTGCTGGTTATTTTTTCTTTTTAATTGCTTTTTCAGCAGCAGAAAAGGCAAAGTTACACTGGGTATGAAGAAGCTCCACTGAATACAAGGCTGGGGAACACTCCACCACACACACAGGAGGACGTATTTCCAAACACAGCATTATTGATTTTCAAATTTTACCTTCTTCAGTGACTTCTTAAATTTCTTTTTTTTTTTTTTTGCTGGTTATTTTTTCTTTTTTTCCCCCAGGATGATTACCATACACATATTGTGGAAATATTTAAACGGAGAAGTAAACTCCACCATTCTGGGACACAGAACATTTAACCTGGGAGTGCAGCAGCAGTTAGCAGAGCTTACAATGTCCCCTAAAGACTAGAAAGCTGGAAGCACCCAACATCCAAGGCAATGGGGACTTTTACTGCCCTGGTGCAGTCTTGCTGCTAAATTAGCGAAACATGATCATTTAATATTCCAAGTAATTTCTCTATTTATTTTTTTCTTAAAAAAAAAAGTGATTCCTCCAATTCTGCTGCTCTTTTCCCAGGTCCTTGAGCCACTGCTTATGCTGTGACTGAAAAGGCAGCTGAGAGAAACAGTTTAGCAAAGGACAAAAAGTGAGGTTTTATTTCCATTCTTCATAAATATAGGGACCTAAAAAAGAATAGTATACATCAAAATGCAAAGGTAGGAATACGTATTTGAGAAGACACAGGCACCTCACTGAGCTTTTGGTTTTATCATTCCTCTTTAATCCCTTTCATAGTTTATTGAATGTAATCAAGCAATGTGAAGTCAATGGAGGGTTTATAAATAAAGGATAGTTCCCCTGTCTTCAGAAGTGAATGAACGTGTTTGTTACAAAAGGATTTTAAAAACTTAGGTGATTTACCGAGTCCTGAACAGGAACAAGTATTTAAATTTAGGCCTGTGCTTAAAGCAGATTGCTTTGCTATGGCCCAATGTCCAATGCAAAAGTTAGAAGAAGAACTCAAATGCAAATATATTTGGATTCATATTCAGATTAATTAATTTCAACCGCTTTACAGTTGAAACTGTTGTAGGTTAAAATGGTGAAGAAAAAGAAGTACTGCTTTCCCAAGCAGGTAAAAAGATTAAACATATTAAGTCCAGAACCTACAAATAAAAAATAGACTCCTTTTTGTTACATTAACTTCTTTAACTTATGCAGAGGCAGGTGTCGGGAAGTAAGTTACAATCACTGTTGATTTAAAAGGACAAATGCATGTGATTTTACTTCTGCACATACTATCACAATCGTACTTTCTATTTAATTAGTATTAGAATCTAAGCTAATTATAATGAATTCAGTTCCTTAGCATGTACCTACTCTTCAGACCGCTGCCCAGTGTAAATATGCACCAGCTTGCCTGCCAAGAACAGCCTGCCTGCTTCAGCCAAGAAGTGGGGCAAATAAGCTCCACTGGTACGGACAGGCACTTCCCAGTCTCCAGCCTGGCTTGCTTATAACTACTTGGCACTTCACTACATCGCACTGTTGCTTTCAGTGTTGATATACCCTCATTTTAATATCTCTGTGGACAGCAAGAAGCCACCAGCAAAACACACTGCAGTTCTCAAAAACAGCTTCAGAGCTGAGAGCTGCTAGTGAATAGCAGTCTCTGTGAGAGCAGAGTGATTTATAATCGGCATACAGAGCCCTGTGATTAATATTCATGCAACACATCCCAGAATAAATAGGAGATGTCAGCCCGATCTTAAGCCCTCAGAAAATGATGGAAACCTTTCCATTGACTGCAATGGGCTCTAGGTCAAGCCCCAAGCATCGAAGTGTGTTTATACCTTTTTAAAAGAAGGAATTCACTCTCCACATGTTTCAGTCCCTGATATTTATTGTCAGCAAATCTCTGGCAAAAGAATGCCTTCCTCTGCAATGGGACTCTCACTGAAGCCTGTAGGAGCTATATGTACAGAGACTGAGGACATAATCCCAGTGTAAAACCAATAACAAACTGGAAAGAAACTTGACTTTGAAACCACACAAGAGAAAATTGAGTGAGAAAGCAAATCTTTCTTTGTAAGAAATATGGAACAACTCAGGTTTTGTATACCTGTGGGTTAAGAAGGAAATTTTCAATGAGGCACACTGGACCTTCATAATATACATTAAAAAAACCATTCATGTAAATCTAATACCATTACAGCCATCTTCCTTAAACACTATTAATTATAGCCTCCAAGGGTAAGTACACAAATGGAAAGTTAAATATGAGCATTTAAATTATTTTATGCAAAGCAAAGATTTTTTTTACTTATCAAAGGAATTTAATACTACTTATAGGTGTGCTTGTTAAATGCAGATTGACAATGAAGTTAAAGAATAAAACCTCATTTATTTTTAAACCTCATTTAAATTTTCTGAAGTCCAAGTCCTCTCACAATAGTGTACAGTAATTGGATTAAAACTATCCTCAAAAACTTTCCACCACATCTTTTACATGAAACATCCTGCAAACCCACAACGTCTTTATAATCATCTTACAGTGATTATCAAAAAAATACTATGGAATTAAATAAAAGTGGATTGATGTGGATTCTCCTCCCCAAACAATAAAATCCAAGCACCATACAAAATACCATGATTTAAAACTGAGTGCTGGCTGTCCTTCTCTCTCTTTCTTTCATTTTAATAACCAAACAAATTATTTTCCAAACCACGACTGTTAATATGCAGACTGGTTTCCAGAGTAATTTTCAGTAACAATTTTCTCTTGCATTTTGCTTCAAGAAGAAAAATATGAAGTTAAAAAAAGAAAATGGAGTACAATACAGGAAATAAAGTCCTAAAGTCAATTAACAGTGAGTCCCCACAGAGGCAAAAGTGGACATTTCACGACGGATGGTACTGAAAGGAGAGAGCTCCAGTTCTGTGGTGTACTCATTGTCATTGTCATCACTTGTCACTGTTGAAGACTTCTGGATGCATTCATCACAGCAGCAACAGCAACACTCCATAAAGGCCCGGCTGAAAGGTTTACAGAGACAGAAAAGGAGAACTGGGGTAACACAGGATTTAAAGAATAAAAGGAACTGACTAATGAGATGGAGGAGGTCCATAGTCTGCCGAGAGACCCCTGTGGACATGTAGGCAGTCACAATGTTGCAAATGTTTTCAGGAATGATGCAAAACCCATATAAAATGGTCAAAGCCACCACTGTGCAGTTCATCTGACTTTCCAGCTGAATTTGTCGCTTGTTCCCCCTTGTGCAAGCCTTTTCTGCCCTCCTGATTTTCCTTGCTGTTACCAGGGAGCAGGTAATAGTGAAAAGGGTGGGCAAACAAAAATAGCAGCCAAAGTACCACCAGAGTCTTGCCCCATCATAAGTGAGAGCTAACACGTAGATGGTGTCAGGCAGCGCAGTGGATATCTTCACCACACACCGCTCTCCCGGGGGGCTGCCACTGTATTCAGGGTCCTCCTTTGCCAGCTGGCGCAGAACAACCTCTGGCAGGGCTAGCAGCAGTGCACCCACCCAGATGACAGCTAGCTTGGCCGTTGTCGAGGTGCAGTTTTCGATCATCTCGTAATACATCTGCACGTTGGTGGCAGCACGAAATCGGTCGATGCAAAGGGCGCACAGCGTGAATGTGGTGACTCCAAGAGAAGCTACCTGGAAGGAGAAATGGGAATGCAAGTTAATAGAGGTGCTGCCTGGAGAGAAAAACAAAAAAAAGAAAAGAAAGAGGAAAAAAGTGTGTCGCGACCCGAAACGGAGCTCTGGGCTGAAGTGGGACGAATCACTCTGAATGCCAATGTGGTGTGCAGTGAGACCTGTTTATTGTTTACATTACATCCCAATTTATAGACTCTTGTCCACTCGACTAACTACATGGTGATTGGATAGTGACTCTGTTACACAGACAGCACACAGCTCTTAAAGCACTATAATTGGTTAAAAGGGATTATATCCCATGTGGTAGTATTTTGGTTAGAGCTTAACAAAACAAGGCCAGTATAGATAGTATTTCCCACACGATAACACTGCAGCTGGGTTCGGCTGCTAAGTTTCCCAGAGAGAGAGTAACATATTTTCATAGTTCCAATTTCTGCTAGAAAAATATACCAACATCGTGTAAAAACAAAACAAAAAAAAAGGACAGCTACAAGGCTACACTCCATTATTCAGTGGAGAGTGGTAAAACTTCATCTCCTTCAAAAGTCCCCTGGTCCCCTGATAATGGCAGTCTTCTCAGAGACAGAAGATGAAGGACTGAACTCACTCAGGCTGAAGAGGGAGTTCATTTATTGTACATTGGATGAAGGCTTTTACTATTGAGCTGTTGTCTGGAAGAGGTTTATAGTTAAAGAGCGCTCAATTTGTACTCTGGAACACCAGTCAAGTCTAGCCCCTTAACTGACAACAGCAAAGGAAAACCTAGTTTAGGGGTATCAGTGTAGGATACAGTTAAGCACTGAGCACTGTCAAAAGCGTCATCACAGCCAGAACTTAGCTTCCAGGGCTTGGTGAACTATCATGCAGCATACATCTCAAAAGAGTATGTTTTTTGGCCTACAAATATTTATTTCACCTTGGTGTCTTCCTCCTTCATGAAGGCAAGCATCCATGCAATGCTGAGTGGAAAAAAAAAGGAGGAACTGACTAATACATAAAACTAAACTGTCTCTTTCCCCCATTTTTCTATGGGGTTTTTCAAAAAGATGAGTTCCACCACACAGGTTCAAAGTTAAGTCAAAAGGGGAGAGATGGGAGAGTCTTCCTTCAGCGTAAGTATGAACTTATGCCCACGTAATATGTCCATCAAGCACGAAGGGGAACGTAAGACCCAAACTTTTCATATCTACATAATTTAGGAACCCTACAGATTATGCATCTACTGAATGGAGTACATCCAACAACCGTTTTTGTGGACTTCGGCTTTTAAGTGAAATTTTGATGGGATGTAGGCACATCAAGTCATCCCACATTGTGAGTTCAAAGAGACTATCTGAAATCTTGAGGCTTCCAGTGCCTGTGCAAAACCAAACTTCACTAGGCTTTAATAATCTATCTTCAACATTTCATTTAGAAAAAAAAAAAAAACACCACAGGAAAATCAAGGCTTAATTTCATAGGAAAGGTCCTGTGCGAGAGTGCACTGCAGGCCAGGAGAAAGGGAAGAATTTTCACTGTTTAAATGATTTAAAGATGGATTGGAGCAAGTACTGAGCAATGCATATGTTCTCTAGCTTTAATAACCATAATCCTATGCATGAATAGAAATCTTGTCGTGTCACGAAACGTAATTTCCTATAATTTTATCCTGTTTATAATTAAATTTCCTAAAAAGAAAATTGGAAGAAGACTATATACATTTTGGCCTAATCCTATTTCCAATAAATTCAACTTCAGTTCAAATTCAAAGCAGAACTCCCATTAACTTCAACTGGAGAAAGATTAGGTGCCCTGTTGCATTCTAATTTACTTATTTTCTTGGGTTTGCATGCTTGTGTTAAGCTGAAAATGTGTCGATGCAAAAGAGAAGAAACTGTTAAATAATATTCTTAATGAATGTGAAGAATGCTTTCTTTTATCATGAATAAACCATGCATCTGTGCAGTTAACTGGGAAATCTAGGGTAGTATTAGCAAGTTCACTATAATTTTGCTTACCCAAATCTGATGTGCAATGATATATTTAAATTTCATATAGGTAGATTTAAAAAAATACCTTCTGACTTTCACCATAATTTTGAAAAATTCCTGTTTACGCATTTCTTGTATAAAATTCTGCAAGACAGATAATACAGTTATGCACAATTATATAAGTGTATCATTAATTTTGGCCTTCAACATTTAATGGCCATATCAGATTTCTAAAATTGAGTATCACTGGAAAATATCAGGCACTTGGGATTAGAACTGACAGGAACTGGCTTAGTGGGAGAATTCTTTGAAGCAGCTTCCTAGAAGATGGAATAAGATGCAATCTCTTACTAATTAACTTGCAGAAATATTTAATTATGACAGAGCAGTATCATAAACATTTTTAATAGGCAAACCTATTGATTTAGAAAGCTAAACTGCCTGGCAAGATTCAAAGAAAGATTGGTAAATACAGCAAAAATTTTAAAACATTAAAGCAAAATTACAGTTACAGGGAAATCTTAATGAACAGTGATAAACTTAGCTAATGAAAGATAATTTTCATGTATCACTGCTGAGAGTTAGATTTTTAAATTCAAGACTAGTGACTTTGTTTCCTAAACATTTAAGTGTGTGTGTGGTCTTCAAGTTCCTTAGAGTGACAGCAAAACCTTTAGCTAGAACATCCAACACCAATGACAAAAGAGTCAGGACTCAGCTCTCTACAATTACAGGGGGCAGGGAAATAACGAAGATTCAGGAGTTAAAAGGGATTGAAATAAAATTCAGCAGAATAGAAGAAAATCTGAGGCTTTGTACATTAACATTTTTCCTCTTGGCTCTTGCATGAGCCTCTTCCCCCGCCCCAACACACACGCTCTTATTGCTTTACAATTTCATTGCAAACAGGCTGCTATACAGTAGCTTAGACATTAAAACTCTGCAGCTGTTAAGGCTGGACTAATGAAAGAAGACATGCCTACCATGAACAAACATAACCTACGGGGTTCCTGTCACATTAATTGACCAACAACTTGGAGGGTTAAGACAGTGAAATAGAGCAAGAGGAAACAACTAAGAATAGTGGAAGTTGGCTTTGAAAACTCCCCCCTGCATCTACTGATGAAGCAAGCTAAACAAAGCTACTGTTTCTCTGGAGCAGGCAACGCTTTCCTATTTCCTGTAGATAAATGGAGGGAGCGATGCCATGGAAGAGTTTGCAAAAAACAAACAATCCCTCCCAAGCAGATGAACAGGGATCCACTCCAGCTGACTTGCTTAAAGGCAGTATAGCATTTTCAGATCTGAACTACTTGCCCCACATTGCAGACTATGAGTAATAGCTGGCAAAATCAATGGGTGCTGCTCACAACCTCCATGGGTGAGAACTGAGACGTGCATCTGCATGTTCACACCGTTTCCGTTTAGGTATGTTTCTCATACCAGTCATACTAATAAATAGGATTAAGCTGAAAAGATGGAAGAAGCCAGAGAAGTTTCCTTTTTAATCTGTTACATTGCCCTAAAATAACTACAGAACAAAGATAATTCATTTGATGGGAAGTAGGTAAATGACAAATTAACAAATCCTGAAGTGGTGAGAAGCTGCATGGAGTTTAATGGCGCTCTTCTTGTTCTGACAGCTGAGTTTCTGATATGTTAATAATGCTGTTGCAGTCTTAATTCCAATAACCTGGCAGAAGATGAGGCAAGGCAAGGGCAAGTCAGGCTCAGTAGTTTTTGTTCATCGCTTAGTTGTCTGATTTTCATACGGTCCCTATGAAGATTCTCCTTCAGTCTTTAGACATTCAGGATGACACCAGTTTTCATCTTTCTCTTACTACTACATGATATCAGAAAAGTCCTGAAGTTTCTAACTGAACAACCACCAACCTGCTTTGAGGAGGTGAAGTAACCCCTGCTTTGAGGAGCTGCCCACACTGTCTGGGTAGAGAACCGCCGTTGAAGAAATTACCAGCTACGGCATACAGACATAAAAGAATCTTTTTGTTACGAAAGCATCTCCTAATACTGTTGCTCCTTTAAAAGCATTGACAGGGATGTTAGTGGGCACTATAATGTGTCTTCAAGACACTGCATAGACCTTTGCTCATTAGTGCACCAGCTGCTAGTCAAGTGTCAAAACTCATTTGGGGAACTGAGGCCAGAGAGAACAACAGTAAACTCATGAAATGCTCCACTTAATTGCATCAGCTCTTCTCTCTGTCCTTCCAACATACCCATTCCCCTTTCTTGAACTTTTAACAATTACTGAAATGTTCTCAGGCCTTCCCTGGCCTGCCCTACTTCTTCTCCTGGCTATTGTCCCATAGCTCTTGGCCCTGGCCTGTTGAAGCAGAGCCCCTTGGCTGACCAGGCAAACAGTGCAGATGTAGTACTGTGAGCAATGCCAGTGGAAATTCTATCTCACTAGTATCTGCTTGACTGGATAAAGGTAACGAAAACAAAACAAGAAACGAGATCAGAAAAGGTTACCTGGGTGAAAAGGTCAACAACAATGAAATCCTGTAAGTGAATTGGGTCACTAAGACCAGTAAGATGAAGACCAAGATGTGATATTGCTACTATCTACACGTATGTCTATACTGAGACACAAGTTACTTAAGCCAAAGCACAGTGAGTATAACAGAATGGGAATCAAGCAGACATGAGCAACCTGAGGCTGGAAATAAGACGGACTATTAATCATCTCAGGCATCGTGTTCTTGATCGTGCCTTTTGATGGAGATGTGAGGGGAAATAATGTAGACTGAGTTTATATACAATACAACAAAATAGAGGAGTTTTAAGAGAAATGGCTGCTTCTACCAGATGAAGCTGGATTTTCCCAGAATATATTTTATGTTAATAACACATAGTTTCTTACACTACAAGGCACTCTTCCGTCCTTACGAGGCAACTTGCGTGTTCAAAACATTTTCAGGAAACAGAAAATCTCAACTATAGAAAAGGTTGATGACTACACACCAAGACATCTCTGAACTCTGAGTGACACCTTGTAGATTCTTTATTATTCTTGTTACATAATATTAATGAATAATTTTTTCCCCCAATCCATTATAGTCCATCATCCTATTATGGCTGTTCTATATCCACATCAAACTTCATAGCTTTAGAGTATCTTAATGCAACATGCCATGGTGGCTCTTGCAGACTCATCAGTCTTCACTAAGATAAATAAACAAAATTAGTACAGACTGCGACATGGTTTTTGTTCTACTCTACACTTACAATGCAGCGTCCAGTAATAAGATGGACTGCTGCAAAATAAAAGGTCATCCCATAGCAAACAATTATTTAATTGTTTAAGTTTATCTAGATTTCTGGTTTCTGTTCTTTCTATTAAAAAAAAAAATCAACTCCCCCCAAAACCAGAACAACAGTCATTACTATAGAAGAACAAAAATAAATAAATATAATATCCCTATATTTCTTACATGAGGTGCTATTAAACATTAATGGTTTTATGCTTTTAAATAGGTAAGGGTCACTCAGTTAAAAACACTATTGTGGTGTTGCAGAAATAATTCAGTAGCTAAGGAGTACAGGGACCAGGGTACCTCTCTGACAGCAGCAATTAGGTTAAGTATCCTGGATGAAAATCTGTGTCACCTTAATTATCTAAAAGACAAGATGGTAATTCTGGAAACTACTATCATGGAGATGTCCTACACACATGGAACAGTACGGTTGTTTCCTTTGTAGTAGTACCAACACTCATACCACAGAGACATAGATCACATATGCTTTGTTTGTTTCTTATCCTTCCGCATATCCTAAGAGTAACAGTGTTCAGAAACAGAATCCACTTCCAAGAGCTGCTCTTGAATTCTGTTGGAAGTGAAAGCCAACCAGACCGTGACGGCACTGGAAATACTCATTAGTACACCACATACTTATCCAGAGGATTGGAAAAATTGCAAAACATGAAAGATTTCACTTTCCTGTTTGCAATCTACCATGCTACCATATAAGTAAATTTAATTTCCTTATTTCTAAAGAAAGGAGTGCCATTCTCCACTGAGCATCAAATTCTCATCACACTACACAGGGGACTTCTGCATTAATTCTCAATATTAACACTACGGAGCTGCTGTTAAAAATCTGCCTCTCCTTCCTTTGCAGGAAAAATCCTGTCATATGGAGAAATGATGTCTCAGTGCACAGAGCAGTCAATGGGGCTGGAATAGCAGATGCTGCCTTTTTCTCTCCACACATATGTAACTTAAATATTACTGACCCAATTTTAAACCTAGTCTGACACAAATTCATTTCCATGCTGAAATGCCACAAGCAAATTTTTATGGACAACTTATAAACCCCTAAGGACAAAGTTTGCAGAGGAAAGAAAGATTGACAGAACAGCCAACATGGCAGCTACTATCATCATGCCGTTAATACCTAAAGGGCAGAGATACATTAATACTTATGTTTTAAACAATTATTTATTGCATTGTAAGTGCTGGAGATACTCTCTGCTCAGAAAAAGACACGTAGCCACTACCCTGGAAAACGCTCAGTAGAAAGCTTTGAAACTCTGAGGATCTTTGTCTATGACCCAAAGGACTCACTGGAGGTTCAGGAGTCTAGCTCTGACTACAGTCAAAGAAGAGACATAAAGAAGATGCCACACAACAAAAGACACAGAAAAGACAGAAAATACACAGCTTTTATAAACTCTCATAAGAAATGGTTTTGCTTTCCTAAAGTGAAAGTTAAAATAAGGATCTCTTCTGACAGCTTTGGAACAGGGAGAGAACAGCCACTTTCTGTGTGCCTCTCACTTGCCTCTATCAAGTAAAGAAGAGAAAGGAGAAAAAGCCTCACCTTAAATTGCCCTGGAGGGTCAGCTCCAGGGAAAGGGAGTGATTCGTATTCCAGGCCAGATCAATCCTTATGCTTTCCACTAAGAATACTAATTGTGATAGCTTTCCTGAGCCAGAAGTTACCCACCAGAAATGGGAGTGATGCCAGAAATTGATTTCCAAAAGCACACAGAGACCGAGCACCAGATTTCAGAGGTTTTCATTGTCAGCCTGCTCCAGAGTCAAGCCAGTCTTGTACGCATGATACAGTCCAGATGAGGACACCACAAACTCTGTCTTTTCTTCTTTGGGAGTGAGGTGTTAGGCATGAGAATGGCAGAAGGGCTCGTGTTTATTAGCACTGAGTGCAGGGCCCCAGCACCCTTTTGCTCTGTGCTGGACTGTACAGGATGGTAAATCAGCCTCTGCAAACCCTCATTCTAGACCGTTCCCCAATTCTAAATCCTTACTCCATTGGAAGCAGCTTGTCTCAGTTTGCCAGCATAGAAAGTGACTCCTACTTCCAACAATCTCCCCTCAAGCTCATCAAGTTTCTAGCGTAATCTCCAAGAGCAGAATGCACCCTACTCCAGCAAGCTTCTTTTAAAGCCCAAAATGTAGTTTCTAGTCCTAGTTGACACAGTCCTTTTATCATCTTCAGCTAGCTTCTTTGGGCCTTAAAGAACTTACTTAACCTCTTCATTATCAGGTCCTAGCATTAATAAAATAAGAAATAAAAATGCTACTCCACAGCATTGTTATATTTAACAGCTGTGAAATATTTAGAAGCACAGTAAAATTACCGATTTTGTCTACATCCACACTGCTTTCTGTAAGGCCTAGCATAAATCTGTAAGTAGGGGAACTGGAACTATATTGTTCTGTACTCCTTTTTTTCCCCCTAGTCCTCTTGCTGAAAATACTGGGTGTGCTTAAACAAAAAGAAAGGGGTTCCACATTGGCAGGGCTTGTGCAGTGGGAACCAGCCAAAGCCATTGTCTTTGTTTTGTCATTCACTATGTACCTCCTGACTCTGAGCAGTACTGAGAAAAGTATATGTAAGACAACGTAAATGCAGTGTGCAGGTAAACACTTCAGACGTGTGCTAAAGCAAGACTTCTGAACCATCTGCAGAAAAGTGGCAAAATTTTAAGGACTGTTGAGTAGAAGACTAAAACTGCAAAGAAGAACACCACGACACATCCCTATGCACAGAGTAGCTGCCCCAGTCATTCTAATTCCCTTCTCACTTCCCTCTTAGTGCATTCAAAACTGGTCCTCCAGGATAGGCTTAGTCCAACAAAGGTCTTTGATGCTCCTGAGACATTCCTGGATCTACAGCTCTGGGTGAGATGTGTTAACGCCCTAAACAGCATATGAGGAGAACCGGCATGCAAAAAAGAGATGTTAAGCATGAAACTGAGACACTTAAAAGAAACTTACAGAAAACACAGACAACAGCTTAAAATTTGTCCATCTTCAGGAATATGCTTCTATTTGTATTCCACGAAGGTCTCCAAACCTCAGTGGAAGACAGCTGTCTACAGCTGTCCTCCCGAGGAGCTAAGAAGACTTCATCTCCCTCCCATTGTGTGAGAAGGGGAGGAGCCTGCCCTGGTGAGCTACAACAAGGGGGAAGACAGTGTGTCCAGCTGTCAGACACTGCTGTCAACAATCCTTCACAGAGCACGGGGCAGCAGCTGCTCATGTGGTAGATTTCATGACATGCTCCACATCTGTATTGCTCCTGGTAGTGTCAGCATCACTGTGTAACACAAGCATGGTTAGAACAACACTTGGAAACCTTGCTCTAACTCCCTCCTCCTTCTCAGCAGGGTAAAATCCTGGTTTCCAGGACAGCGTCCTGCAAGCTCAAGGAGAGGTTTTGGGAGGCACAATCCAGTAATGGTCTTCAATTTCTACCACTCATGGCTACAGTTTATAATAGAGGGGGGAATCCAGTCTTACTGATCCCAGGGCTGATCAACATACTTTACACACCTGAATATTGTATGTAACAACTATTTAAATAAAAATATACAATTCAGGGATCTGTTTCTTAGATATAAATTAATCACATTTCCTCAGGGACAAGGAGAATGTTTCTCTTTTAGACCCCAGTAATAATTAAGCCTAAGATAAGCACCATCCTACTGGTCCATCAGTGCTGGATTGGTGCCAGTTCTTAAATAAGATTTGAGTAAGACCTCTAAACTTCAACAGAACTTTAAAGTGAAAAAATACGGTCCCACTTAAGTATAAAGCGAGGATAGTAGCCACGGAATGTTTTTCAGGATTACAGTTTTGAATTTCAGCAACCACATTTCATATAAGCTACTTACAGTTTGACAAACTCTTTAGCGCCCAAAGCTGCACAGCATAAGCAACTAATTTTGAAGAAGTGTGGGCAGGCAAATAATTTCAATTACTGATCTTTAATTAGAATCAGCATTAAAAAGAATCACATCTATTTTGTACTAAAAAAAGGTGAGGAAGTGTGGAAAGTCTCTACAGGAAAGTCGTGAGAGCACTCACACTACACTAGCTACTTACACTACTACAATAGCTACGCTATTATTTATTGGTTAACACAGGAGCCCCAGACCCCAGTTCAGAAGTTTTAAAAGCTCCCAGTACTATCAGTTTCTCAACAAATATATATTTACTCCTTCATGTCTTCTTCCATGCAAACTGATTAAGCACACTGGGAGCTTTCCAAATGTAGTGGTATACCACTGGCCTGGAAATCAACTAAGTGTAGCACAGCTCCACCCTTTGTCCAATACCACCAGTAATAAAATGCAGCAGATAGGAAAGAAGTAATGACAATTCAGTGGCTACACATCACACATCTTCAAAAACACTTCCTTAAAAGAAGTGGGTGACAGTTAATTACCTATTACTGTGTACCAATGTGCTGTTAAAACTGATACTCTGTGTTTTAATAACTAGCTGGATTTTGTTGGGGGGAAAGGACTGTTGGTTTGTGTTTTTTCCCGAGTATCTCATTCTTAGGACAAGAGAATCAACAGTTGTTTCCTCAGCTTTCAGTTACAGAATAATGCTGAACGTAAGGTTTTGGGGATACAGCAAAGCAAGCCAGAATCACAGGCTACCACCCTACTTACAAGCCTTACAGGTCAGTTCCAGAAAACAAATAAAGTCGACAACCTGAACGCTGCTGGCAGGACTCTGGCCAGTTGGCTGAAAGCTCCTTTGACAGAGCCTCTAAGGAACTGTCATGAAGCTGCGATTTAATTGGAGGAGAGGCAATTTTTTTTTAAGATAAGCCAAAGCAGTAAGTGTGAGATTTGAAGTATAAATTAAGAGCACAAACATTCCAAGTCCTTCTTACCATCACCTTCCTACAGCCTATTACCAGTCACCCCCTCCAACCGTTTTCCTGACTCACTTCACCTTTAGGAAAACAACAAACATAAGCCAAAAAACTTGAAATCTAATACTGAGAGGATTCTTCGCCTTCCAGGATCACAAGGAGCAAGGAAAGTTTGGCAGAACTCACGCGAGTGGAAGGAAGAGCTAGACGTACTCAGCCGCAGGCTACAGAAATCGCGATGCTACTGTACCCGATGGGGCCACAACCTCCTTCTGTAGGCGCGGGAACGGCCCGAGGCCTCGCTCTGTCCCAGGAGTGTCCGGGATACCCAGACCACGCCGCACCCAGACGTCCCCGGGCCGGCAGCAGTGAACGCGGGCAGCGCCGGACCTGCACGCAGCTAAGGCCGGCGGCGGAGAGGCGGCGGGAGCGGTGCTCGG
>NW_010396511.1:0-675 GCF_000710305.1 Buceros rhinoceros silvestris
GGGGTTTAGCGCACAAGGGTGATCTCGGCTGCCGGGGGGACGCTGGGCGCTGGGTTCGGGCGACGCCTGGCTCGTCCCACCCTCCGCCCCGCTGCGCTCGCTGCCGTGGTGGAGCTGTGACGCGGGGCCTCCGCAGAGAGGATGGAGCTTTTCCAGAGGAGCGGGGTTTTTTGGGGTGTTTTTTACTTCCTTCGCCTGTGAAGCTGAGGCGCATCCAGTCGGGGAGCAATAAAAATCATGGGGGAGAGCAAAGCGCCTCTTGGAAAGGACCGAAACGGGCATTTTTGTGCATCAGGCCACTGTGATTGCTGGGGAAACCCTCCCTTCTTCTCCAGAGCTTTGCAAACCCAGCAGGGTTCTGTGTACGCGGGGCTTTGGACAGATTTTGATACAAATACAAAATTTTGGTACAAACACGGATTTTTCTGGCTCTGGAGGGACGTATTCTGGGTGTTTGGTTCCAAAGCACCTTGTGTTCTGGAGAGCTGGGCTGAGTTCGGGTGGTGTTTTCCGGGGTGAAGCTCCCTCTCCCCGCGCGTGACTCAGTGCTGTCGCAGCCGTCTGAGCCGGGACTGGTCCCTGGACCAGAAGATCCTTCGGGCAGCGCGTTGCTGGCTCCCGCAGCAGACAGGAGGAGGCTCCCTCCGCCTGCCGTCCTCACTCCAGCCCGCCTGG
>NW_010396511.1:846-1238 GCF_000710305.1 Buceros rhinoceros silvestris
TTGCCCGGACCCGAGACTCCCCAGGCTGGTTTTCAGAGCTGGTAAAGCAGAAAAGTACCGGCCAGGGGCTGGGAACCCTCAGGGAGACAACAAGCATCAAGCTGGCAGTGAAATGAAGGCTCTCCTTGTCCAGAACCTTCCTTCTAGCAGAGCTTGAGATGCTTCCTGGCCTGGCACGGTGAGCAGGGACCACGGATAGTCCCCCCGTGCTTCCTCCTCCCTCCTTGCTCATCGCTTGCTGAAGGAAACGATCCCTTCAGCCCATGGAGGATCATGTTTGGAGCACAAAGCCAAGTGAAACCCCTTCCTCCTCCACCCCGCGCCCTGCAGCTGCAGCCCAGGAGAAGACCCAGCGGCTCGAGCTTGTGGTGCCCCTTTGCTGACCAGGACCC
>NW_010396511.1:1365-1781 GCF_000710305.1 Buceros rhinoceros silvestris
TTGCTGCCCAGGACCTGCCTGAAAAACAGGCTCTTGCCGTGCTGGCAACATTCCTCAGCCAAAGTCACGCTTCAAACCGGGCGAATCCCCTCCAAGCGCGCAATAAAAGAATAAACCCCCCTCGGCATCGTGATGGGAGCGCCCAAAACGAGCAGGAGCTCCGTGGATTTAGGGACTGCGCACAGCGGGAGCGGTGGCAGCGCCTGCTCGCTGAGGAGCCGGGGTTCCCGCTCACAGCCGGGGCCGGTTGAGGAGCAGCAGATGTGTCTGAAACGCTGTCGGAGCTTTCTGCAGCCCCCTGCTGGCATCGCGGCTGCCCGAGGAGGGGGGTCGGGGTCGGTTTTGGCAGCAGGAGCTGCAGTGGGGCTTTTTGGTCCACGATTTTTAGTTAAGGGGGCGGTGGGGTGGTGGTTCCT
>NW_010396511.1:2080-2309 GCF_000710305.1 Buceros rhinoceros silvestris
CCAGCAGCGGCAGCTGGGTTTGCTGTGCGACTGCACCTTCGTGGTGAACGGCATCGACTTCAAAGCCCACAAAGCCGTGCTGGCGGCCTGCAGCGAGTACTTCCGCATGCTCTTCGTCGACCAGAAGGACGTGGTGCACCTCGACATCAGCAACGCGGCAGGTGGGCGCGGGCTTGGCCGATACCCCGCCCAGCTCCTGAAACGAGGCCGTTTGGGGCCCCCCCGCGTG
>NW_010396511.1:2626-2868 GCF_000710305.1 Buceros rhinoceros silvestris
GCGGGTTTCCTCCAGATGCAGGATGTCGTCAGCTCTTGCAACGCTCTCAAGTCCCTGGCCGTGGCGGCAGAAAGCCCCACCGAGAGCCAGCAGCCCCCCGCCGATGCCGGTACGTGGCCTCCTCGCTGCCCCTCAGCCGAGGAGGCTCCTCATCACCCCACCACAACAGTCACCTTCTCTGGGCACCATCCAAACCCCCGGCCTGGCTGCGTCAGCCAGGGCAAGGGCAGGGTCCTGCCCCT
>NW_010396512.1:0-2304 GCF_000710305.1 Buceros rhinoceros silvestris
GCTAGTGTTGTACCCGGCCAGCGGTTACCTTCTTCTGTTCCAAACGGTGCAAGGCAGCTACAGTAACCGCGTACTGTAGCTCATCTGTATGGACAGCGGAGAGCAGTGACGCACCCAGCTTCTCACAAAAGCACCCAAATATTTTTTTTTTAGTAGCCCCTTTTGCTCTCTGAGTAGTCAGTCAACACTCACAACCCTTACTACAGCTCCAAATGTTCTTGGTGTTCATATCAGCATCCCAGTACTCTGCAACGGTCTCAACTTCAGAAGCTTCCTCAAGAAAAGAATTCCAAACCACAGTTAGGACATGTAACAAACAGTATTTCCTTTCACACATTTTGAATTGTAAATTCAGTTACTATCTTTATGGTTGGATATTATTTTGTTGCATCCCATTTTTCTGTAATCTAAGTTCCTCCTCAGCCCTTCAACACCTCTACCCTTCCAATTCCACCTGTGGGAATTATTTAGCAAGGTGATCAGTAAGCACAAGTCACTCCAAATGAAGCTGTACTGCTAATGCAAAATGCGGGGGGAAAAAATCAACATACTTTTTCACATGGTGCTTCATCATGTTCTTTCTGTACTGGTAAGAAGTCATTTTACAAAGGGCATCTTCCAATTTTTAGAGATCATGCCAAACCTCACATTACTGAATTTTAGAAAGTTTTAAAAATAACAAAAACATAACTTAAGCATTTTTCCTTTCACCCTGGATTGTTTGGATTTATTGTGACTGAATATTGTCAGTCAATCCACTCAGCCTGCTCAGGTCTCTAAACTTCTCATAGTTCTATTCAGGTCTCAGCAAACATGTAACTTTCTCCAACACAAGAACAGTTTCTCATCTCTCACTGTTTAACCATTCTTTAAACTTAAAATATGTTTTGGGGATCACTGAACATCAAGGCACTTTATACTAAAACTCTTACTTGGGTAAAGAAAAAAAAAAATCAACCACCAAATTAATAATATATTCTGGAGAAGCAGGGGAAAAAAAAATTAATCTCCAAGCTTAGTTTCCAGAGGCAACATCTAAAGCACGAAGTGGGTGTATTTCACTGTGTGTACTCAACACCTACTCCTGATCACTCCAACAACCCATTAGACTGTGCCTTGGCTCCCACCCGCAATACCTCTCTCCAGTACAAACCAGACAGGTGTAGAGAAGGTAAGCTTTACGTCTCTCTTAATATGAGGAAACTACTTGGGCACCCACAGACACCCAGGAAGTACACCTGCACTGACCCAGCACTGACACAGCCAACAAGAAACCCTTCCAGATGTCAGTGGGGATACAGCGAAAAAGGTCAGAGAGTTCAAGGCACGAAACTTCTCAGTATTTTGTAGAAAAAAGGACAAATCATTATATGAGTCACGTAGTTCACAAAATATTATCTCCATATGTATGGACAAAACAGATCTTCTTTGAAAATGTTCATGACATCCTTGTGAAAACCCACCTAGAGCCGTTCCACAATTCTAGGCATGGACCTCACTGAAGGATACCGAAATGGCACTTCCACATTATCACTTCTAGAACGAGCAATATACCTCCTGTTTGAACCAGGCTCCTGCTTCGGTTTCTGACAACCATTCTTTTCCTGACTCTCAGCTTCTGTGAGGCATTTCCAGCCTCCACCAAGGCTGCAGAAAGAACAGTGAGAAAGTCTGAAAGCAGAAGACGGCACACAGATCCCATGTGCCAAAATGCCGGTAGAAAAAGCTGTCACCAGTGGCCTTATTTGCTAACCACAGGGTTCACAGAAACACACCACGGCAAATGGCTGGCTGCAGTTTAATGACCTTGCAATGACTTTTCCAAGCATACACGAGAGCACATTTTACAGATGCGGTCCTGCTCTGAAATGAACATCTTCCATGCACAGACAGCTGATGAGAAAAATCAAAAGAAGTTTAAAATAAAGTTGTAATCTACAGTTTAACTACTTCAATTCTGTATCTGAAAGCACAGAGATTCCATATGTGTACCTTTCCTGCAAGGTACAACACATTTCATAGGGTCTGCTGCTCGCTGACGGGAACTCAGGGCTGTCTGAAACAGATGCCATCTCCTTAACTGGAAAGAATCCTAGAAAACCAGCTATTTTTAATCACTCTTCTGTATACACTCTGAAAAACAGTAATTCAGTAGAGGCACATGAAATCCACAGGCCTAACACCTTTTCCATTTTATCAATTAAAAGTAGCTCATTTTATTTCAAGTCAACTAGAGCAATTTTATTAAAACGCCTCCTGTATCCTAAACCTCAGCATCCCTAGTCAGGTCCATTACTGCTCAAA
>NW_010396512.1:2432-3367 GCF_000710305.1 Buceros rhinoceros silvestris
AACTCCTCCCTCTCCTTAAATGCTTGCCTTCCACAGTTTTCCTTGCTATATGCCAAGCTCTTTGACATGAAGTTGGTTTTTGCCTTAGGTGTGACCCAACATCTTTTATCAGACAAGGACATAGATATCAAAGGTGCAGTTTCCAGAACTGAAAGTGGCCTGGAGTGAACTTGTATGTTCTCAGGTAAGATATAAAGCTTCCTCCAGCTTTGTGAGCTATATTTAATTACTAATATCTAATCCATATTGGCAGTATTAACAGAAATCTACAAAACTTGCTTGCTGGCTGATAAAAAAAATTATCAAAAATGTTTATCAAAACATGTTGTCAAAGAACAACAGGAATAGTACTTGAGCAAACGGTCTTGCTTTAAGCTTCACCCTGGGGAAAATGATGCATCCGGAAACACCATACACCTGTAGAGCTTGTTCTATCACACCTTCCTGGCCTTCATCTGAACGGCTTTCAGATTAATTTGCTCTAGAAAACATCGACCTTTGGAATTTCCTGTATTCCAGCATCGCACTAGTTCCCCAAACGCAGAGTTATTTTTAGTGGAGTCAATGGCTTTGACTTCGCCACGATCGAATCACGCTGGTGCCATGGAAGGGACCTTGGCTCGCTGCACCCGCAGGTGACTCTGCAAGAGGACACGCTCCAAAGGCCAGAGCCGAGCCGGGAAAGGCATCGTGTCTGCACGCCGAACTGACCCGAACCTCTTGCGTGTACTTCCTCCCCTCCCACCGCTGCGCAGGTCCCCGTTCCGGGAACGCTCCACTGCACAAACATGCCGAGTTCAGCATCTCTGGGCGTGGCGCAGCGACACCGAGAAGAGACCCGCCTGGCAACATTTCAGAAGGGTGACAACAGGGTTCAGCCGCGGCCACGACACCGGTAAGGGAGAGCCGCAGGGACAGCACAGGGGGCGGCCGCC